>NC_136071.1:568066232-568253092 GCF_964261635.1 Lissotriton helveticus
AAATGTCTTAAAAGTAATTTAAAAGTAATATAATAATAAATAAAGTTAATTTTAAGTTATTTAAAATACTGAAATAAACATAAAATTTAATAATTAATGTAACTTAAAAAAAAAAAATTATTTTTAATACATATATATATATATATATATATATACATATTATTAACAAAACATATACAATATTTTTACCGTAGGATAACGAGAGGTTTAAATTTACTGTAACAACTCCAGTGAGTGCAACAGTAGGGAAAGCATTGGATAGCGTAGAGGTAAAAATTACTATTCCCACTCCAGCGAGTGCACTAGTAGGGAAAGCGTTGGATAGCGTAGGGGTAAAAAATTACTATTCCCACTCAAGAGAGTGCAACAGTAGGGAATGCGTTGGATAGCGTAGGGCTACGCATTACTATTCACACTCCAGAGAGTGCAACAGTAGGGAAAGCGTTGGATAGCGTAGGGGTAAAAATTACTATTCCCGCTCCAGAGAGTGCAACAGTAGGGAAAACGTTGGATAGCGTGAGGTAAAAATTACTATTCCCACTCCAGAGAGTGAAACAATAGGGAAAGCGTTGGATAGCGTAGGGGTAAAAATTACTATTCCCACTCCAGAGAGTGCAACAGTAGGGAAAGCATTGGATAGTGTAGGGGTAAAATTACTATTCCCACTCAAGAGAGTGCAACAGTAGGGAAAGCATTGGATAGCGTAGGGGTAAAAATTACTATTCCCACTCCAGCAAATGCAACAGTAGGGAAAGCGTTGGATAGCGTAGGGGTAAACTTTACTATTCTCACTCCAACGAGTGCAACAGTAGGGAAAGCGTTGGGTGGTGTAGGGGTAAAAATTACTATTCCAACTCCAGAGAGTGTAACAGTAGGGAAAGCGTTGGATAGCGTAGGGGTAACAATTACTATTCCCACTCCAGCGAGTGCAACAGTAGGGAAAGCATTGGATAGCGTAGGGGTAAAAATTACTATTCCCACTCTAGCGAGTGCAACAGTAGGGAAAGCGTTGGATAGCGTAGGGGTAAAAATTACTATTGCCACTCCAGCGAGTGCAACGTAGGGAAAGCGTTGGATAGCGTAGGGGTTAAAATTACTATTCAAACTCCAGAGAGTGCAACTGTAGGGAAAGAGTTCTATAGCGTAGGAGTAAAAATTACTATTTCCACTCCAGCTAGAGCAACAGTAGGGAAAGGGTTGGATGGTGTAGGGGTAAAATTTACTATTCCCACTCCAGAGAGTGCAACAGTAGGGAAAGCGTTGGATAGCGTAGGGGTAAAAATTACTATTCCAACTCCAGTGAGTGCAATAGTAGGGAAAGTAAATACTTCATATATAAATAAAAATAACATAAATAGTAATACCAATTACAAATTAATAAAAATATTTTACAATTGTATAAAATATATTAAATAATTAATTAAATATACAAATACAAATATTTTACTAATAAAAATGACCTACTAATACTAATTAATTACCTATCAACAATATATTATTTTACAATTTAAAAATTAATCAATTAAATGTAATTACCAATTATATTTTATTTAATTACCAATTAATAATTAAGTAACAATTAATTCAAAATAAATACCAATAAATCAAATAACATATTTAATTAATTAAAATTTAATTACTTCCCACCCTATTCCCCTATAAACCCACAACCCGCTACAGAAAATAAATTACTAAAAATAAATTATTTATCAATCAATCAACTAAAATTAATTACCAATTATATTTTAATTAATTACCAATTAATAATTAATTAAAATATTTATCAATTAATCAATTAAAATTGAATACCAATTATATTGTAATTAATTACCAATTAAAAATTAAATAACAAATAATTCTACATAAATACCAATAAATAAAATAACATATTTAATTAATTATAATTAAATTACTTTCCACCCTATTCCCCTATAAACCCACAACCCGCTACAGAAAATAAATTACTAAAAAAATGTATCAATTAATCAATTAAAATTAATTACCAATTATATTTTAATTAATTACCAATTAATAATTATTTAACAATTAATTCTAAATAAAGAACAATAAATAAAATAACATATTTAATAATTATAATTAAATTACTTCCCACCCTATTCCCCTATAAACCCCCAACCCGCAACAGAATTATATTACACAAAAACTAAACATTAATATTAACTTACCTTAAATTTGATATTTTTGTTGTCTATATTCTGTCTAGTCGATATTATGTCCACTCTATATTTTTGAATCGATATTATTGCTATTCTATTCGATATTATATTTTTGTAGTCGATATTTTTGTAGTCTATATTATGTCTAGTCGATATTATGTCTATTCTATATTTCTTACTCGATATTTTGTCTAGTCAAAATTAAAAACTCAATATTTTGCTTATAGAGTCCCGGTGGCTAAAATTACAGTCCTCCAGTAGACCATCATGAACCTAAAAACGTGGTCTATAGTACTTACATGGGGTCGAAAGCCTGCCTGTAAATTAGATATGATATCATTATCATCTATCCACATGTTTATTTTGCCCAGAACTAGCCTAGCCATGATTTTTTGGATTGTGTCTATTAGGCTAACAGGCCTATAGTTGCTAGGAATAGCACAGCCCCCTTTTTTATAAATTGGGACAATTTCAGCTCCCCGCCAAGATTCGGGAATAGGTGCCCCTCTGGCTATATCGTTAGATAATACATAGGTATATTTAAGCCAGTTAAGTTTATCAAATTTAAATATATCGGCAGGGATACAATCCGGGGATGGGGGCCCTACCAGGTGGAATTGCATCCAGAGCTAATTCTATTTCCCTCATCTCGAAGGATACTTTGTTATTAGTGATTATCTCGGGGTACTTACTCGGAGCATCTGGTGTAGCAGCGAATTGGGCCCCAAAATATGCAACCCATTGGTCAGGGGCTACGTTGTTGACTGGGACTGGCATATTGTCACCGCTCCTCCATTTTACGGTGTGCCAAAATTTCTGCATGGCCTTCATTTTACTTGCTTCCAAGAGATGAATCCATTGTTGCTCATCAAAAGCCCTTTTTGCCTTATATTGAGCTTTGTTATATGCTAATCGGGCAGCTCTAACCTCATATGCTGCTTTACACCTATTTGCTTGTGATAGGTATTCATACGCTGCTCTGCAAACAGAATTATACCAGTTTGCCGATTTCTCTTGTTTCACACTAATCGATTTATTTTCCCTAATAAAAAAGGCCTTTAACTTTTCAAACAGCTCCTCATGGGCCTTTGTTATATAAGTGGCGATGCCACTCTGGGTCTGTGAGGTAGGAAATAGATTAATACATCCAACAAAATCTTTTAAACCTTACTTTTCTCCTTCAGTTTCATTATAGAGTGACAGCTCACAATCTCAGGCCTATGCAAAAATGAAAGTCTGACTCCTGCTGTGCCACTGTTCTCAGTTATAGCATCTTTCTTAAGATTGGAATGAGTGTGTCTCTATCTTTTTCGGGTGAGATGACACATGTAAAGAAGTCTATAGGTAGTAGAATACCTCTGTTTCACACCACATGTTCTCTACATTTCTGTAGATGAAGATCTATGCATTACTTTCTGCTTATTGTACAGCGCAGACAGATATTAAGCTCTTTATTCGAGTAATTCTGTGACACCTACCTAGATAAAGGTTCTGAACTTCTGTGACTGATTGCTGCAGTAGCTCAATAAGATGTATGCAGCTGTATACGGTCATCAGCAGCACCACACATGCCAGAATATATGCAGAATTACACACATACCTGAGACATGCTAGCAGTGAGACATTCAAACTTGTCAGGATATGTTTTAATTTTAAAGCACACCTCACTATCTGTGGCCCACTTAGAATTTTCCTTTCAAAAGACTTATATTGACTACAATACTGATTAATACCTCTGCTAGCATGTTTTAAACCTAACTTTACTCTAGCAGCTTGCTTAGATTAAACATGACAATACCAGACTTACATCAAAACTAAAATGCCAAGGGCCTTATTTATGAAGGCCTTGCGCCGCCGGTGCGTCACTTTTAACATGGGAAAAAGTGACGCACCGGTGACGCAAGGCTTTCATAAATAAGGCCCCAACTGTTCTGATCCCAATCTTGTGAGTCTCAGTGTCTTTCTAAACAGCTCAATAAGTATCTCTCTACATTTTACAAGCAAGATAACATCTAAGGAGGCCTACAGGAATTAGACTACCTCTATCTCACAGTGAATCATCTCAAAATATTTGTAAATTAATCTGCATGAATTACTTGGTGCCTATTATACAGCACAAATGCATATTTAACTCTGTATTTGACTGCTTCTGTGACACCTACCTAGGTAAGGAATCTATACTTCAGCGACTGAATGCTGTAGTAGCACTGCTGTTTGTCCAGCTGTATGATAAGCTACATAGTTTTTAACTTAGGGTAATCAGCTGCACAACACGTGTCAGAATACATGTAGACGTAGAGACATACCTCAGACACGAAAGCAAGCAGATGTGCAAACTTGACAGAATACATTTTCGTTTTAAAGCAGACACCTACATTCATACAGCCTACTTCGGCCTACTTCAAGTGCACCTTTGCAGAGACTCATATAAACTAGAATATAGAATAGTACATCTGCCAACATATTTCAAACCTAATTGTTCTCTTGCATTTTCATTATACACTGACAGCTCACAATGTCAGGCCTACACAAAACAAAAGGCCGACTCTTCTCATGCCACTGTTCTAAGTCTCAGTTAAAGCAACTATTGGTCCCAATATATCTTATTTTTATACCAACATAAAGGTGAAAAGGAACGAGAAGAATTCAATGCAACAAGTTATGCTGTACATGGAGTAGTAAAACCCAAATGACCAAAAACAACATTCTTTGATGGAAAAATATCTTTTTTTTAATAGAATCTATATAAATATGTGATATTCTAAAAGTCATTCTGACAGTAGAAGGAGAAAGATGAAAAGAAAGTGTTCAGGTGCAATTGTGAATGAGAAGAGATAAGAGAGAAACCAATGAAAATGAGGAACAAAAATACTCCAAGTAGCATAAAAAAACACTGGTCAGAATGAGTCTCATTGCTTAAATGGCCTTTTTTAAAGAATGATGTAATATATTCAGAAATACATCATTCTAAGCATTAAGCAACGGGCAAAGAGTTATAATCCAGGTAATAAAAGGAGGAATGTTTTGACGTTTTGACCCGTCTTGCGCGTAGAGTGTAACTTCTACCTCTGCATGCAGGTCATCATCAAAACAAAAAAGGCAACTGTATTAGCCAGGACAATCCACAACAATTGTGTTGTCCAAGAAATGAGAAATCAATCCATTTTACAAACCCCCTACAAAAGGAATAAACCTGGCCCCTGAATGGGTGTCCAAAATAAATTCCATGTTTCTAAGAAGAAACAAGCGACATCCAGAATATGTCGAACTGCAAGGCATTGCCAGAGAAACCTTATTGGGAATTCAGGCAGAAGGGGGCCCTAATCACCACTAGCATCAAGAGGAACATAATCCTCGCAGTGGGGGTAAAATACCCATCTCCGTTCAAATCTCGCCAATGTCGGGCGTGCAATCAGAAGATTTCCTATCTGTGCATTTTTTTTTAAGTCTAGGCATCTTTTTTAAGACATCAATGTGTAGGTCTCTGCCTTTTTTGTGGTGACGTGACACATCAAAAGAAGCCTACAAATACTAGAATACCTCCGTTTCATACTACAGGCTCACTAAGTTTGTTTAGAAGATGTATGCATAAATGTATCCACATTATACAGGGCAGGCAGATATTAAACTCTGTATTTGATTGCTTCTGTGATGCCTGCCTAGGTAAGATATCCAGGCTTCTGCAACTGAATACTGGAGTACCACTGACAACACTTGTCCAGCTGTATCATAAGGTGCATAGTTTTCATATTAGGGTCATCAGTTGCACAACACATGTCAGAATACATATAGAAGTAGAAACACACCTCAGACATGATAACAAGCAGATATTCAAACTACACAAAGTACACTTTCCATTTTGAGCAGAAACCTAAATATATCCAGCCAACTTTAAGGCCTCGATTCCGATCCGGTAAAATATTCCGCCGTACGATTTACATTCGTATCCGATTCCGTACGAATGTGAACTTTCCGTGCGACCTGCGAATTCCGATCCGTTTCCGTCGAATGCCGTACGAATATCATCGAACCGTACGAATCACAGTCGATGATCCGTACGAATATGCATCGGGATTCCTACCGTACAATTCGTAACCAGGCCGTACAATCACACTAGTACGATCCTGTACGAGAAGCCTGTCAGCGATTCGTACGGCACATAGTTTTCGCGCATGAATAATGATTCGTACGGCAATATTCGCCTCACATTAAGCAGCGTCAACACATACCACACGTGTACCCCTCGCTCAAGCACAAGTACGACACGCACACCCCCCTACGCGAACCCCCCCGCCAGCGGCCCATACCAGTCAATCGCACGCACAAGTACGACACGCACACCCCCCCAACAAGCCCACGCGAACCCCCCACCCGCCAACGGCCCGTGCAAGTCGATCGCACGCACAAGTACAACACGCACACCCGCCCAAACAAGCCTATGCAAACACCGCCACCCGCCAGCGGCCCGTACAAGTCGATTGCACACACAAGTACGACACGCACACCCCCCCAACAAGCCCACACGAACCCCCCCACCTGCCAACGGCCCGTACAAGTCGATCGCACGCACAAGTACAACACACACACCCCCCAACAAGCCTATGCGAACACCCCCCCCCGCCAACGGCCATACCAATCAATCGCACGCACAAGTAGGACACGCACACCCCCCAACAAGCCTATGCGAACACCCCCACCCACCAACGGCCCGTACAAGTCAATCGCACGCACAAGTACGACACGCACACCCCCCAACAAGCCCACGCGAACCTCCCCCACCCGCCAATGGCCCGTACAAGTCGATCGCACGCACAAGTACGACACGCACCCCCCCAACAAGCCTATGCGAACACCCCCACCCGCCAACGGCCCGTACAAGTCGATCGCACGCACAAGTACGACACGCACCCCCCCAACAAGCCTATGCGAACACCTCCACCCGCCAACGGCCCCTACAAGTCGATCGCACGCACACGTACGACACGCACACCCCCCCAACAAGCCCACGCGACCCCCGCCACCCGCCAACGGCCCGTACCAGTCAATCGCACGCACAAGTACGACACGCACACCCCCCAACAAGCCCACGCGAACCTCCCCACCCGCCAACGGCCCGTACAAGTCAATCGCACGCACAAATACGACACGCACACCGCCCCCAACAAGCCTATGCGAACACCCCAACCCGCCAACGGCCCGTACAAGTCGATCGCACGCACAAGTACGACACGCACCCCCCCAACAAGCCTATGCGAACACCCCCACCCGCCAACGGCCCGTACAAGTCGATTGCACGCACAAGTACGACACGCACACCCCCCCAACAAGCCCACGCGAACCCCGCCACCCGCCAACGGCCCGTACCAGTCAATCGCACGCACAAGTACGACACGCACATCCCCCCAACAAGCCTATGCGAAACCCCCCCCACCAACGGCCCGTACCAGTCAATCGCACGCACAAGTACGACACGCACACCCTCCCAACAAGCCTATGCGAACACCCCCACCCGCCAACGGCCTGTACAAGTCGATCGCACGCACAAGTACGACACGCACACCCCCCCAACAAGCCCACGCGAACCCCCCACCCGCCAACGGCCCGTACCAGTCAATCGCATGCACAAGTACGATACACACAGCCCCCAACAAGTCTATGCGAACACCCCCCTCGCCAACGGCCCGTACCAGTCAATTGCACGCACAAGTACGACACATACACCCCCAACAAGCCTATGCGAACACCCCCACCCACCAACGGCCCGTAAAAGTCGATTGCACACACAAGTACGACACGCACCCCCCCCAACAAGCCCACGCGAACCCCCCCACCCGCCAACGGCCCGTACAAGTCGATCGCACGCACAAGTACGACACGCACACCCCCCCCAACAAGCCTATGCGAACACCCCCACCCGCCAACGGCCAGTACAAGTCGATCGCACGCACAAGTACGACACGCACACCCCCCTACGCGAACCCCCCACCTGCCAACGGCCCATACAAGTCGATCGCACGCACAAGTATGACACGCACACCCCCCTACGCGAACCCCCCACCCGCCAACGGCCCGAACAAGTCAATCGCACGCACAAGTACGACACGCACACCCCCCCAACAAGCCCACGCGAACCTCCCCCACCCACCAACGGCCCGTACAAGTCGATCGCACGCACAAGTACGACACGCACACCCCCCCAACAAGCCCACGCGAACCTCCCCCACCCGCCAACGGCCCGTACAAGTCGATCGCACGCACAAGTACGACACGCACCCCCCCAACAAGCCTATGCGAACACCCCCACCCGCCAACGGCCCGTACAAGTCGATCGCACGCACAAGTACGACACGCACCCCCCCAACAAGCCTATGCGAACACCCCCACTCGCCATCGGCCCGTACAAGTTGATCGCACGCACAAGTACGACACGCACACCCCCCAACAAGCCCACGGGAACCCCGCCACCCGCCAACGGCCCGTACCAGTCAATCGCACGCACAAGTACGACACGCACACCTCCCAACAAGCCCACTCGAACCTCCCCACCCGCCAACGGCCCGTACAAGTCGATCGCACGCACAAGTACGACACACACCCCCCCCAACAAGCCTATGCGAACACCCCCACCCGCCAACGCCCGTACAAGTCGATTGCACGCACAAGTACGACACGCACCCCCCCAACAAGCCCATGCGAACCCCGCCACTCGCCAACGGCTCGTACCAGTCAATCGCCCGCACAAGTACGACACGCACATCCCCCCAACAAGCCTATGCGAACACCCCCCCACACCAACGGCCCGTACCAGTCAATCGCACGCACAAGTACGACACGCACACCCCCCCAACAAGCCTATGCAAACACCCCCACCCGCCAGCGGCCAGTACAAGTCGATCGCACGCACAAGTACGACACGCACACCCCCCTACGCGAACCCCCCCACCCACCAACGGCCCCTACAAGTCGATCGCACGCACAAGTATGACACGCACACCCCCCTACGCGAACCCCCCACCCGCCAACGGCCCGTACAAGTCGATCGCACGCACAAGAACGACACGCACACCCCCCTACGCGAACCTCCCCACCCGCCAACGGCCCGTACAAGTCGATCGCATGCACAAGTACAACACGCACACCCCCCCAACAAGCACATGCGAACACCCCCCCGCCAACGGCCCGTACCAGTCAATCGCACGCACAAGTACGACACGCATACCCCCCAACAAGCCTATGCGAACACCCCCACCTGCCAACGGCCCGTACAAGTCGATCGCATGCACAAGTATGACACGTACACCCCCCCAACAAGCCCACGCGAACCCCCCCACCCGCCAACGGCCCGTACAAGTCGATCGTACGCACAAGTACGACACGCACACCCCCCCAACAACCCTATGCGAACACCCCCACCCGCCAACGGCCCGTACAAGTCGATCACACGCACAAGTACGACACGCACGCCCCCTACGCAAACCCCCCCACCCGCCAACGGCCCATACAAGTCGATCGCACGCACAAGTATGACACGCACACCCCCCTACGCGAACCCCCCCACCCACCAACGGCCCATACAAGTCGATTGCACGCACAAGTACCACACGCACACCCCCCTACGCGAACCCCCCACCCGCCAATGGCCCGTACAAGTCGATCGCACGCACAAGTACGACACGCACACCCCCTACGCGAACTCCCCCACCCGCCAACGGCCCGTACAAGTCGATCGCACGCACAAGTACGACACGCACCCCCCCAACAAGCCCACGCGAACACCCCAACCCGCCAACGGCCCGTACAAGTCGATCGCACGCACAAGTACGACACGCACACATAACGCCAACACCCAAACCAGCACAAGGACTTTGCAAACAAGTCGCACAACAACACTGAACATGTCTCCTGTGTACACACCATTGAGAATCAATGTCCTGGTCACAGCCAAACAGGCAAACAGAGGTGAACACTAACACCCACCCCATATAACACACACACAACCAATTCAAATTAAGCCACACCCACTATTTGACCAATAAAAGGGTCCACACATACAACCCATCATCCTTTGCAACATACCCATTATTGCAAAGAAACAGAGAGCACACCAACAATTGCAGTCAAAAACCCTTCACACATACACCCTATCACATCTACACCCACACCACCCCTTCACAATCAGAACCACACACCCTCATCCATACACACCATCACCCCCTCAATCACATACACCCCACACCATGACCACACCCAAGAATCCAAAGTTCACTAACCCAGAGAATGAGATACATACAGATGAAGTCATCAAAGTCGAGCCACAGCTGTTTGGTGCATTGGTCAGACAGACCAGCATGGCAGAAAAAACACGCCTGTGGGAGAGGATCGTAGACCGGGTCAATGCTGTTGCACCCATCAGGCGCACCAGGGGGGAATGCCAGAACAGGTGGTATGATCTGCGGAGGATGGTCAAGAAGAAGATGGACCAGGACTACGCCTCTGCACACCACACTGGAGGTGGTGGTCCCCGCAGACCACCTGTATTCCATCCCTGGGAGGAGAAAGTCATGGCTCTGCTGCCACCGGTGGGAGTACATGGAATAGAAGGAGCCGTTGAGTCTGGTGAGTGTACAATAAAAACATGTTACAGGGGTGGACTTACAACAGTGCCCAGCAGCATGGGCTGGGTGGCCATGAGTCCCAGCATGAAAAAACCAAATGGGGTTTAATGCAAGGGGGAGGCACAAAGGGTGGAAGGTGGAGGGTAGGAGGCTGCTCTCATCCCATATGTCCCAGGGACACACCCAAGCACCATGCCCAATGCACAGGGATAGGGAAATATCACACAAGCTAGTAGACCACAGCTTCTAAACAATTTCATGTTGCGGACACACCTTCCAGAGATGCAATATTTTGTGACACAGTAAGGCAGTGTTGCAAGCGAGCAAGCACAAACACCCTGTCTCCATCCCTGACTCCCTCTCCCTCTGTTGCCCTCTCCCTCTGTCGCCCTCTCCCCCTGTCGCCCTCTCCCCCTGTCGCCCTCTCCCTCTGTCGCCCTCTCCCCCTGTCGCCCTCCCTCCCTCCGTCTCCCTCCCTCCCTCCCTCTGTCTCCCTCCCTCCCTCCCTCCCTCTGCCTCAATCCCACCCTCCCTCTCCCTCCCTCTATCCATGTCGCCGTCTCCCCCTGTCGCCCTCCCTCCCTCCGTGTTCCTCCCTCCCTCCCTCCCTCTGTCTCCCTCCCTTCCTCCCTCTCCCTCCTTCTATCCCTGTCGCCCTCTCCCACTGTCGCCCTCTCCCTCTGTCGCCCTCTCCCTCTGTCGCCCTCTCCCTCTGTCGCCCTCTCCCTCTGTCGCCCTCCCCCCCTGTCGCCCTCCCTCCCTCTGTCTCCCTCCCTCCCTCCCTCCCTCCCTCCCTCCGACTCCTTCCCTCCCTCCCTCCCTCTGACTCCCTCCATCCCTCTGTCTCCCTCCCTCCCTCCCTCTGACTCCCTCTCCCCCTGTCGCCCTCCCTCCCTCTGTCTCCCTGCCTCCCTCTGTATCCATCCCTTAGTGTTCCTCCCTCTGTCACCTCACCCCAGCTCCCTGGGCACACACACAGTTGCACCCAAGCACTGCACAGGCCTTACAAACACCATAGAGCAGAATGTTTAGGGATGTCTCCTAATTACCAGCAGTCATCTACTAAGTGCCTGCAACACACCCACCATTTGCAGGCGACACTGTACTGTGTCAGGACACACATTTCAGAAAGCTCTGTAGTACACAATGGGCACAGGTGTAGGCAGCACAAGTCCCTAATGTGATCACTGCAAACACAAACACCAGGACAAGGTCACACATCCTGTGCATGAACACAAAACCACGATTATGCCAGCATGCTACATCAGGGGGCAGCCAAATCATGAACGATGGACGCTTGCAAATCACACACAAACTACTAGCATGGCCTGTCATACACCCCCCTTACAGAAACTCATCCCCTGGGGACAGGCATTGGAGTGCAACACTGTCCCAATTGTCATGTACCACAACAAAACACTCACTCATATGAATACGCATACAACTTATACATGCACATTGCAGATGCTCCAGTCCATTGTGCCTCTCAAACAATGCACGTGCCCCATCTCATGAACGTTGTGGATGCACTTAAGTACCAACATGGACATGGGTATTGACAAGGTGATGCGTCTTTGAGAAGTGCCACATTCAAAAGCCATGATCTATAAGTGTGTGTACAGGTCCTGGGGTGTTGGCATTGTTTGGCCATCACGGAACAGCAAAAGACATCCAAAGTAGTAGATGTTATGCTAATAAATGATGCTCTGTCTCTTACATCAACATGCTGCATCTAAACTCTGTGTATGCTTGACGCAGACATAAGGAGTTACACCGTATCCTGGATGTTGCGTGAACCTGAGCAATGCTTTACATGTGTTGTGCCGGCAAGACAAGACACAGCAATGGCTGTGTCAGTCATTGTCAAGAGAATGGAAGAATGAAAATACCCCAGAGTACATGTCAATTTACTACCACTACATACACAACTGAACAATGTCAACAATGTAAAGCTTGTGGAACTGTGATGCTGATAATGGATAACTAAACAAGATGTCACTTGATAGTGCCTTAACAGTGTCTGTCTCTCCCACACACAGGGCAATGTGTGGAGCCCCCCCAACCAGGGGGGAGAAGGATCCCAGTCCCAGGCTCAGCAGGACCCAGACCTCACCGACAGCGACGCCACTCAACGCACTGTGGATGACCCCAACCAACCTGGCTCCTCTGGATCCCAAACCCCTGCAGCAACTGTACCAGCTACATCTCAGCCAACCACCGGACCCATTCCCACCACATCCCAGCAGACAGGTCAGAGCCCTGCCCATGATCCACCAGAGAGCCTGTCTGAAAATGAGGGACACCCTTTGTTGGGCGCCCCTGAGGTTGCAGACAACCTCCACCCTGCCAGCACTCGGGGGCCCCGTCGATCGGATGTGCCCACAAGCGCAGGCCGTGCTCGTGTGGGTCAGGGTGGTGGGAGTGGCGCAAGGCGGAGGAGAGATTCTGGCCAGTCAGCTGCAGGTCCCGGTATGCCTGAATTCGCTAACATCCTGGAGGCATACCGGCGGGACACCAGGGAGGTAAGCCAGCTTGCGGAGGCCCTCAACCAGGTGAAACAACAGCAGGCAGAGCAAATAGCCAGGCAAGACCTACATTATGGACGGGTGGAGGCAAGGCTGGCTCTGCTCTTGATGGTGCATCGGGAAATGAGCCAATCGCTACGTCAGATAGCTGCCAACATGCAGCCCCCTCCCTGTGTCACAAGGCCAGCAACATCACAGCAAAGTGCGACACCAGCCACAGGGAGAGAGGAGAAGGAGGAGGAACTCTCTGACGTAGCGTCCCATGCATCGTCCATGCCTGCACATGAGGGTCCACCAAGGAAGGTGGGTCGTCCACGGCTAAGACGTTGAGGGGCAGTGGGCCATGCACATCTCCCAGGACACTGGACCGGGCATATTGCCCCTGGGTGCAACAGCATCCCCTATGAGACTCTCCCACATGGACTTGCTGGTCACAGTCTGCCCAATGATGCCAAGCACTGTGGCCTGCACTCTGTTGACTGAAACTGTAAGGCATCTCATCTCCAGCAGTGAACTTTGGATTCCACCCCTTTCTGTACAGCACCTATTCACGTTTCCTGCACAAGATCACCAAATAAATATTCTAAACCTCATACGCATTTGGTGAGTTATCTTTGAACCACAGCATAAATTGATATGTGTGTGCAAATGTATAAAATGCAAGGGTATCCAACAAACAGCAGCCATCCACACACTTGGATCAGAATCTGTATGAGGACACACATCGGTCAGAAATTCCTAACAACTAGATACATGGATGGAAAGACACACCTGTGTGGGATAGTAAATGCTGGAGGGGGGTTTGGATCCCAAAACTGCTATCACAGGCAGGCCCAGGAGAGTCACATTGAGGTGTACAGATCAGTGTGACAAAACTAGTTGTCCACGTAGGGAGTACCTACAACTGTGTCCTCAGGAATGTGAACTATCATCAGCCACATGCAGTACTGTGGATGTGATGAATGGCGCACAGGACAAGGGTGGCAGGACAGACTGTGGGCAATGGGCTGTAGCACTCTACACAAGCACACCCGAATAGGTGACCTACCCCTATGTAACTACAAGTACTATACTCCTGTTATGGGAGCAATGCATACAGAACAACTACCCACGTCTGACAAATACCTACACCAGAACGGGGAAATCACACCACACCCAAGAGACGTGGTCATGGTGTGTGTCCCCTGTGGCTACTTGACTGACTGTGACAGCTATGTTGAAGTGGTGTGCCCAGGTTGTGTACTGCCACGTGACTGTAAGCAAGCAGAATTTTGCTGCTGTGGTGTTGACAAGGTAACACTGTACAATATTGTGCCTATGGAAGGTGTGTGTGTGCTGTACACGGCACATGACCTGGTGGTACGTAGACCCAATGTCATGTGAATCTGCATAGTCGTGCCAGTATGTGTTGCACACACAGGCATAGAAGCTGCAATGGCTGAGTTTGAAGCATTGTGATACCAGGAGGGTGATTGTCTGGTGTTGTCTGTGTGTAGGATGGCAGGAGCATGCTCTACAAATGGATGGAAGGAGGGTCATCCTGGAGGTGTCTGTGTTCCTGGATAGTGTGCGCTGCATCGTGGCTGTGTATGCAGCAGCAGCAATGAGTGAAGACATGACGGCAGGAGGGGTGTGACAACTTGCAAAACAAGCACATACCACAAGGGCATTGGCAAGCCACAAAGTGACATGTGTATGTGAAGGCAGGAGTGTCTGCCTCACTCAAGGTCACTGCAAATAAAATGGCACAGTAATCACCAAAGATCACAGTCACTGGATCAGGGCCCTAACGGATAAGTGGGGCACAGGACACACAGCGTCAGCAGGTGTAGACTACAGCTAGTGTGTTCAAAGCTAAACAGCAGCTACAAAGCCATCTACCTCACACACAATATAGTATTCTAGCCTTCCCCAACACCATGCATGTGGTCACTGTACACGTAAACACATAACAAGCATAAGCTTACTTCATGCCAAATAGTATACATGCACATTAGAAGGACATGTGCGTTGACATCAAGGCGGCACAATATTCAGTAGAAATCACACGTCATGCACAACATGATTATTTACATTGTGAGCCCATGGAGCATTATCAAACATACATGTGCATTGGCAAGAAGTCCAAATAACACTATTAATGATGTCACCTGTAATGCAGCAATACTATTAGCTACAAGCCTGTCAAGGACAGGCCGTACCTTTCTTCATCAGAGTGGTGTGATGTTCAAAGGGTTCCACCTCCAAATAGCCCCTTGGTCTGAGTACAAACGACAGACACACAAGGGTGATCAGGCGAGGGAAGGAGAGGATGGGAACTGCTGGGAGGGAGACCTGAAACAGAGGTAAATAACCATTAGGAGTATATTCTCATGTCACTGACACTACAAAAACCTCATTTGATACACTTTACCAATCACACCTGTGAAGTGTAATGACTGGAGACAATTTTAGATTAGTCATCATGCTATCACATGAGATCCGATGCTATGACACAGACACATAAAACCTAGGACAGTCTGTCATCCATTAGAGTCTTGTGTAACGCTCACAAGTGAGCTACCATGCAATGAGATCTATGTTGTTAAAAACTCATTCACTGGCTCAGATGAGGTGGACCTTACAAACAAATGAAAACATATGGCAATGCTAATTACGCAAACTGTAATATCTGTATTTGATTATGTGTAGCCATAAGGGCCATGTAGGCAAACTTGACTTCACCCACAACAGCTGTAAGAATCACATATGATGAGGAAGCTAATGACCTACATGCAATGAAGGCACTCTGTAGCCAGTCTTTTGATCTATCAACTTTGCATTACTATGCTAAACATGATATGCATGTAGAAGAAATATCAACTGCAGGTGATGTTTATCCAAGCCACATAATGATACCCTACCATTGCACAGAAATGCTGCACGGGACTAGAGAATCATGTGAATGACCGCACTCCACTGGTGCAACACAATATTTCACATATGCATCATCCCAACATTGTCATGTCTCATGCAAAACATACATGGCATCATGTGAATCAAAACAGAACTGCTACTCACTGTGAAGGCTGGCGTAGCAGTATTTGCAACCTGCACTGAGGTAACGACATGACAGTGACGTGATATACTGCAACAAGGGGCAATGCATCCATGTAAACAGAATCAGAGGACAGTTGTCTTAACATGTGGAACATACACTGGGCCACACCTACACGACATGGTTTGATGGTAATCAAACTAGACTGGCCCACAAGGTGGAGGTGAGGATCCAGTCACATTCTAATGCACACAGTGAGGCTGCAATCCACCACAGAGTCAGTGGTTGTGACCTCTGACACAATGTCAAACCATGGTATATGCCATGTTGCAGTGTCAATGTCTACACACATTGATGCATTCACCAGAGTCTAAATTACAACAGATGACAGTCAGATGGGGTGACTATCCTGTCGTGGGAGTGGGCATACATGTAATAAGTAACAATGTTGTTGCATGTATGCATGGTCTCACTACATGCACATGAACATGTACCACACGTTTCAAAACATACCAACGCTAAACAGCCTCATATGAGTCCTTACCCAAATTGACTTCTCCACATGTCCATGCATGCTCTGTTGATTTGGCTGACGTTGCAATCATAATGAGCAATAGCAGGCTGACCACGATGACCCCAACGGACAACAGGCAGGGCGAGCTGTGGATGAGAGTGGCACACAAGGGGTCAAGTTCTGTATAATGTCATTTTGACTGTTGAATATCCAGATGTTGTAGTACACTGGTACATTCCAAGTACACACATAGCACGTATGTGTGTTGCATTACATCTGCACCTGTGTGACACTGCACAACAAACATCCAAGTGACATTGCATGCAGTCTGTTGCATACACAGCATGCTACCCATGCAACTCTATAGTACATGTTTTACATAAAAGCTGCTATGACTCACCATTATGAAAAGAAGTTGCGGATGAGGTGACTCCGGATATCATCTTCATCCTCCTCGTCACTGGCATCCTGGGCAAGGCCTTCATCCTCAATGGGCGGATGTTCCAGCTCATCAGGATCAAGGTAGAGTGGCACGGCCTTCTCCACTGCCATGTTGTGTAGCATGCAGCACACGGTGAAGATATCACACACCTTGCGTGGGCTGTATTGGAGGGCTCCGCCTGTCTTGTCCAGGCACCTGAACCGGCTCTTCAGGAGTCCAAATGTTCGCTCGATCACCTGCCTGGTCTTCCCATGAGCATTGTTGTACCGCTGGTCTGCAGCTGTCCTGGGGTTGCGTAGCTGAGTCATTAGCCACGGCATGTTTGGATATCCAGCGTCTCCTGCAAATTGACATCATGGAAATGAGTGTGTAATATGATGCAGATCATGAAGTTGTGACATACTGACATACATAGCTGACAGGGTATACTCACCAACAAGACATGCCAGGTGGTTGTGCAGCTGCAGCATCATCTGTGGTACCCTGCTAAGCCTCATGATGAAAGCATTGTGGCACGATCCTGGAAAACGTGCAGAAACATGTGAGATAATCATGTTGGCAAGACACACCACCAGGGCATTTATCGAGTGATAGTGTTTCCTGTTGCGATAAGCTTGCTCCTGAGCCTATGGTGGCACCAGAGTAACATGTGTACCATCAATTGCACCAATTACATGTGGCATGCGTCCCAGGGCATAGAATTCCCCCTTGACATCTGTCAACTGTTCTGGAGTAGGGAATGTGATGAATTCATCAAGGTGGAGCAACATAGCTGCCAATGCATCCGTCAATACACGGCTGAACATTGTCTGAGACATCCCTCCCACATCAGCTATGGTAAATTGGAACGTACCTGTGGCAAAGAAATGGAGGGCTGCCATCACCTTTACCTTGGGTGTCAGCGCAGTTGGATACCTGTGTCGTGGTTGGAGGTGAGCCTCCAGCCTGTCCGTCAGGTCCTTGATCAACTGTCTGTTGAAGCGATAACGACGGATGCAATTGCGTTCCCTCATGGCTTCCAAGTCTGGCAACGGCCTTTCCAGAGGGGGTGCCCTGCAATACACAATTTTTCGAAAATGTGTCCAACTGTCTGACTAAGACAATAACAATGTACATGGCACAAGCAACACTGCTTCAACAAATCTAGACAATTTTGAGTGTAGCGTGGGATACACACTGATGTAACATGTGCCAGCTCCCAGCCACCCCTCCGTGAAAAGTAAAAGACCTGTGGTCTGTGGAATGGATATGACATGCATACAAATGATCTGATGGAAAGGTCTTAGTGAGCATGACAATGTATCATGTCAGTGACACACGTCATGTGAATGTCAGTAGGAGATTGTCTGCACACCAGACAGCTGACAGCAATACACACACACACACCACATGTGCCATCATTTCCACAGTTCTGAAATAGTCATGTTGCGGTGTGAAATTTCCCTAACTATTACATGAACATCATCATACAGCATAAATGTTTGATTTGTCACAAATGGTCTGTGATGCCATCACACATATGAGCGGTTCATTAACACAAGTGGCATGGTGTGCGTACATTAGAAACCCTGTCATCATGGCAAGGACACAACATAGATGCTCCTACAGCAGATGTACTGAGCTGTATGAACTAGTTACTTACCTTTTGTAACAAAATATCAGTAAGGAACAGTAGTTAGTAGCATAATCATGACTT
This sequence comes from Lissotriton helveticus, assembly GCF_964261635.1. Taxonomy (NCBI): domain Eukaryota; kingdom Metazoa; phylum Chordata; class Amphibia; order Caudata; family Salamandridae; genus Lissotriton; species Lissotriton helveticus. The sequence continues at coordinate 568,085,239 of NC_136071.1, forward strand.
TGAATACATACCAATCTTTTGACAAATTTGCCTCCCTGGATGCCATCGATCTGCCCAGTGAGTCGGGGCTATCCAGCCCACACCGGATAAAATACGGTGTCGCTGATTGGCATCCTACAAGGGCTTGGCCAAGTATTACCCGTACCTACAACGCACACTCTGCCAGCAGTTACCCAACCATGTCTCACAGAGAGTGTGGGTAGCGGACAAAGAGGCATGTGATGTTGGAAGACCTCAGTCCCAGACTCAGGGAGGATGATGACATCTTTCCGTACTGCTCATACCTCTTGGATACCCTCTACAGCGGAGCTAACGGGAATGTGGTCTGTGATTTGGAGGCCTGGATGCCCATGCTCTCTGGGGTGGGGTGGGAGGACAGGGAACATGGCCAGTCCGGAGAGGGGTGTGGGCGTCAGACAATGTGCCTATCTACAGTCAAACATGCAGCGTGCCTGTACATGCTGGCCAATATAAATACAGTACATTCCTCAAGATTGGCCTGCATAGGCTCAGCGGAACGTGACTGGAGTTTAAGGACCTCAGTGAGGAGGTTGGTCCTCACGGCGGCAACGGGGAGATGAAGGGGCAAGGCTCCGGCCGCCCACGTAAACACAACACTGTACGTTGCCCTCTCATCCAAAAACACATTTGCAGTAGAGACATCACTAGTGTCTGGCTAGGTGACCAGACCACTCGCATCCCCCAGTCCACCTGTCCTGTCATTTTGGGACTGACACTCACGTGTCAGTGGGTCTTCATGACCCTCCCAATACTCATTAACACCCATTCCCTGATAATCAGGGTTGTCATGAGCTGTGCGCGGCTCATTGAAGTTTAACTCCCCATGCAGCATTAATAGCGGTGTTCTGCCGCACAGTTCCCACGCCGGAGCCATATAGTGTGTGGTATCGGGGACAGCACCACCCGAGAACGGCGCCAAGGCTGACTTCTGGGGGACAGTTGCCAGTGAGGTTGTGAGGTGAACCAGCGAGGACCAGGATCACCATTCAGATCCTGTCTGTGCCAGCGGGTCCGGGACAAATGCGCCGCCTGCGTCAGGGACAAAGCGAGTGATGGCGTCAGGGGCAAATCACCAGATGCGCTAGTGCCCCCAGACGGGTCCGCTGGGCCAGTAGCCGCCACGTAGGCCGTTGGTGGGGTGAGGGACATCATGGACATGAGGAAGCGCACTTAGTCCTCCTGCGTCGCATGCAGGGCAGGGACCGGAGGTCGTGGTGCAGGCTACAACGGCTGCTAATCTGAAGGAGCCCCGTGGGCGGTGTCACCCGCATTCCCATGCAGCATTGCACGTGCATTGTGGTGATTTGGAAGTGCGATGACATCTCTTTGACTTATTTGTGTTACCTGACGACTTAGCCCTGGAGGACTGATGTCAAATCCAGGGGCTCTGATGTCTCAACACCCACGCCCAGGCACTCGTCCTACGTCCAGACCATGAGCTATTGTGGTGCAGGGCCAACTGCTGGAGTCTGAGCGGCTTGTGGGACCAATCACACCTGGATTCATATGTCTGGTCCCGGCAGTCAGAGCAGCTCTTGTTGTCGTGCTTCACGTGAAAACAGTGGAGACACCAACGGTGAGGGTCAGTCACCAACATGAGTCAGTCGCAATCCTCACAGGCTTTAAAACGGACATCCCTATTGGCACCGTCCAGAGTCAGATAATCCAAGTGAAATGGTCAGAAGTGATCGTACTATGAGTAAGGTTACACTTATACGGGACCAGCGCTGGTGTTGTGAAAAAAGAGGACCTGACGTGAGCACGCAGAGGTGACGTATGAGTACTCAGACAACGTCATCACGGCACACACAACGCCAACGACACACGCTGAGCAGCAGGACATGCCTACCGACACACAAGTGTACTGCTGAGCGGAAATTGCCATATCCAGGATGACACGTGGGGATATTCTAAGGTGAGTAATATGATACTGACCTATTCATTTCATATGCAAACAGCATGCACAATGTCGCACATGGCACACACATGACGTGGTCACACAGGGTCATGCTGTGCGTCTATTACACCTCTGTGACAGTGGGCATGTTGCTGTCATCATGTGCCAGTTCCCTGTACTGAATGGTGTGCCATTCCAGTGTTGATGTGCATCACAATATGTTGCTGACGTTACTCCGGTGCAAAGTGTTGAATGCATGTGATGCACATGTGCAAAATGATTAATGACATGTCTCGCCAGCTCTTCACACATCAACTGAGGCACAAGGTCACAGTCCCTGTGCTTCTTCAATGGCTGCAACACCTGGGGCATGCTGATGTAAGGATGCCATGCTGATGTATGCATCCACATCGTCGACATGAGTGTAGTCTACATCCTGCTATGTGATTTCCTGGAGTCACTCTCCCCATGGTGACATGAAGGAGGTCCGGGACGCAGCCTACACAATCATTCACTTGAGCATGTCTGACGCACTCTACCCCAATGGTACGTGCGTGTGTACGCCTCATTTCCCTATTGCATGTCAGCCATACGCGAGCAAAGCGTACCCCAATGGTACGTGCGTGTGTACGCCTCATTTCCCTATTGCATGTCAGCCATACGCGAGCAAAGCGTACCCCAATGGTACGTGCGTGTGTACGCCTCGTTTCCCTATTGCATTTCAGCCATACGCGAGCAAAGCGTACCCCAATGGTACGTGCGTGTGTACGCCTCGTTTCCCTATTGCATTTCAGCCATACTCGAGCAAAGCGTATCCCAATGGTACGTGCGTGTGTATGCCTCGTTTCCCTATTGCATTTCAGCCATACGCCAGCAAAGCCTACCCCAATGGTACGTGCGTGTGTACGCCTCGTTTCCCTATTGCATTTCAGCCGTACGCGAGCAAAGCGTACCCCAATGGTACGTGAGTGTGTACGCCTCGTTTCCCTATTGCATTTCAGCCATACGCTAGCAAAGCGTACCCCAATGGTACGTGCGTGTGTACGCCTCGTTTCCCTATTGCATGTCAGCCATACGCGAGCAAAGCATACCCCAATGATACGTGCATGTGTACGCCTCGTTTCCCTAATGCATGTCAGCCACACGCGAGCAAAGCGTACCCCAATGGTACGTGCGTGTGTACGCCTCGTTTCCCTATTGCATTTCAGCCATACGCGAGCAAAGCGTACCCCAATGGTACGTGAGTGTGTACGCCTCGTTTCCCTATTGCATTTCAGCCATACACGAGCAAAGCGTACCCCAATGGTACGCGCGTGTGTACGCCTCGTTTCCCTATTGCATGTCAGCCATACGCGAGCAAAGTATACCCCAATGGTACGTGCATGTGTACGCCTCGTTTCCCTATTGCATGTCAGCCATACGCGAGCAAAGCGTACACCAACGGTACGTGCGTGTGTACGCCTCGTTTCCCTATTGCATTTCAGCCATACGCGAGCAAAGCGTACCACAATGGTACGTGCGTGTGTACGCCTCGTTACACCACTGAATGGGTTGCATTAGCAACGGCAATGTCACCGTACTTGTGTGGGTATTTGAATAAATACATAGGGAACATCTAGGGGAACAGTGGACTGATCAAAATGCAACCAGGTTGTCATGGATACTGAGTTTTTTGAGCCTCCTACAGGTGTTCTAGAAAATTCAGTTGGGCAAAAGTATACAATGTTGCAAAAGTTGTTGTTCAGCTCAGGCTCAGTTTTCAAACCATGCATATGTGTGTAATGGCCTTATGTGTGATGTGATGTGATGGGATGGAACATAGGATGCTAACTATGGTGGCCTATCACACACTACTCCTTGGACTCACAGACCCTCTACAGCACAGATATAAGGCAGCATGTGGCTGTGGTAGGGCACTTGCCTGCACAACATTGGTTTGGTAACCACAGCTGCTGTCTCTGAATCCTCTGGACCCTGATTAGCTGAGCATGGAGAGGGCACCTGCATTCACTGATGGTGAGATCAAGGCCCTGCTGGATGCCGTCCTGCCCAACTACAGCAAGCTGTATGGGAGACCAGAGGATCAGGTGAGTGATGTGTGCAATACCTTGGAGTGTGCACCTGTTGTGTGTGTGACAATATAGCCACTGTTTATGTATAGTGTATAGATGCAATGTTGTTGGGAGTGAGTGCCAGGGTGTACAGTGTTTTTTCAAGAGGGTTCTTTGTTGTAGTTGGGTGTGTGACAGCGTGTCACGTGCTGCAGTGCACCCAGATGTAGCATACATTGCTCTGTGAGTGCCATGCTCGAAGAGTGTTTAGCACCCGCCATGTCATCTGTAGCCTTTCAATGGCATGTAATCAGGGCCGGACTGGCTACCGGGCAGTTGTGTGTGCTGCCGAGCAGGGGGGTCATTTCGTTGATGGGGACCTGTGTGTGCAAAACGAAATTCGTTTTGCTTTTTTAATTTCAAAGCGCACGCAGGTCCCCATCAACGAAATGAGCTCACACCACGGAGAAATTCTCCCCCTGCTCGGCAGCACACACAACTGCCCGGTAGCCAGTCCGGCCCTGCATCTAATGCAGTAGTGTTTGCTCACAGGCCACATACTCCTGGACAATGATGCAAATGTGTGGAGCTTACGATGCCCTGTTGTCATCAAGTATTTTGTGCACATATGTGTGTCTTTGGAACATGGACCAGGTGTACTGATGCTCCTTTACTTTACATTTGTTTAAGGTATCTGCCTATGAGAAGGGTGAAATCTGGCTGGACATTGCTAGGGCTGTCAGGAGTGAGGGTGGGCCTCGCAGGAGGCTCCGGAACATCAAGAAGAGGTGGCAGGACATCCGGTGCTGGACCCGCCGCATCGCCAGAGTACAGCTGAAGCTGGAAGCTCCACGCCGGCATGGCGGCACCCGCCACCTCACCCCCCACATGCTCTGGGTCCTGGAAGTGGTGTTCCCAGACCTCCATAGGCAGTTGCAGGAGAGACAGCAGCAAGTAGGGGGTAGGTACATGTCTGTTTGTTGTCATGTGTGTCACATGCTCCCTGCAGTGCTCCAAGGCATGGTAACACTCCCATAGTTTGAGTGGTGTGGTCAGACAGGCACTACATGCATTGGCATTAGAATGTCCCAGTTTCTGCAGCTGCTTCTTTACATGCCTTGCCCTACTCCACATTTGACCTGCGCTTTGGCTGATGTTTGTTTTTCACATGTACTCCTATGGTGCAATGTCTCAGTATGCATCTTCCTTTGCACATCATCATGTTGGAGGGGGGTCTGTGACACCAACTGGTACCTTACATGTAGCACCACATGTGCACTGTGTCTGTCGTTCTTCATATTTTGGCAATGATCTTGAGTCTCAACATGTGTTTTCTGCCCGAGTCAGCCTCAATGGCCTTTGTCCATGGTACTCTTTTGAATTGTCATGTGTTGGCTACAGGTGCACAATCTACATGTGCTATATTTTGGGCTTATGCATACTCACACTGGGCAGTGCGTGTGTGCATATTCGTCATATAAGTAAAATGTTGTTTGTAACTAATAATGATGGTCAGCCACACAATGAGGCTTTGGGTGTCAACAGCTGTGATGCCAGTGTGAGGTGATGTTACACTTGGTTCAGGTCCCAGGATGGCATCACATGTCAGTTGAGGCAGGACTTTTCCCATGTGGCACAAGGTCTAAGCAAATGAAACATGTCCAGGTCTGGGTTTGGGTGGCAGGGTGGGTAAATGAGCTGTGATGCATCATCAACTATCCTGTTGTCAGGCAGTGGATCATCATTGTGTCGCTCATAAACGTTTTTGCCTTGACTGTTGCTTGTATCCTACTATACATTGAGCGTTGTGTCTCTCACAATTTGCCACAACTAGACTTATCATTGTGCAGAGTTCAGTGTCATGTGACTCATGATGCATGGCATGTTTAGAAATGAGGCCAAATGATTTGTAGCTGATATGTCTGATGTGTACAGGTGACTGATATGTTTTTATTCTTCTCCTTGCCCACAGCATCATCATCTGATTCTGGAGGAGACACAGGCGGGGACCAGGCAGAGGGACACACCGACAGTGCCACCTGCTTTGAGGAGTCAGAGGGAGGCAGTGGCACGGAGGGTGAGGAGAGTCTGCAGGCCGGACGACATGTGACTGACACATCTTACCATGCCGACAACTCCGAGTCAGTCTCTGAGGAGGAGGGGCAATATGCAGCAATGGTCACTTCTTTATCTTTGGCTGGCCTCCCCACCTCCAGTACCATCTCCACCCTCCCAGTCGTTAGTGTCCCTAGGGTCCGTGCTAGCCCCCGTGTCTCCTTTGTTCCCGGCACCGCAGCCCCTGCCCCTGTGTCCCCTGCTGCCCTCAGTGCTGAGACTGTGGACCTACTCCGGCAGATTGCAGTAGGTCAGACATCCATGCTGACTGTCCTCCATGGACATACACAACTGATTACACAGTTGGTGTTGTTCATGGAGGGCATGTCATCGGCCATGTCTGATCTACGTCGGAGTGTGGCTGCCATAGAGTCAACACTGATGGCAGCTCTGTACACCCAGCAGCATCTGTCCTCCCATCTTTCAGACCCATCTACCTCTGCCTCTCACATACCTACATAGCATACACGCAGACGCCACAGGTCAGACACACCCAGCACACCCACACAGCATAAAAAGCTCAAAGCTACACGCACCCAATCTCAAGGGGATGTAGGCACACCCACAGGGAGAGGGGAGACACCTCACACACGCATCCACACACCCAGGAGAACAGACTCACAGCCCTCTACCTCCACCCCCAATGTGTCCCCGGGTTCAGGTGGTAGTTTTTCCGCACTGGCTGAGGTGTGCAGCCAGGTTTTTGAAGCTACTTTCGGCGATGCACCAACCAGTGTGGATGAATCCACTACACCTGCACCCACTCCACCTGTCCTTCCCTCTCCTGTCCATGCGGTGCCGGAGGATTCCACAGATGGTGCCCCCGTAGTTTCCACTGCGGATTAAACGACATGTGCAGGCAAGTTTGGGTGTGATCACACCCATGGAGGCACAAACTGATGCTCAGACTTTTTTGGACTGGCCATTGGCCTTTAATGAGCAAGGACTCTTATTTGCATTTCTATTTTGAACCAGCTGAATAAAGCAATTCTTTTCATTTTCTGAACTTTAGTTTGTGTGATAATGTCTGTGACTGCTGTGTGCCTGGGAGCTGGTGTGATGTTCAAATTTAGGTATGTTAACATGTGTCAATCTCCTGATGGTAATGAGGTTAAATATGGTATGTTTTTTTATGTAAAGGCTGGGCACTGGTGGGCAGTGGTGGGGGTGTTATCCACACACACACTCTGATGCTGTGCACTGGTGGGGGTGTTATCCACACACACACTCTGATGCTGGGCACTGGTGGGCAGTGGTGGGGGTGTTATCCACACACACACTCTGATGATGGGCGCTGGTGGGCAGTGGTGGTGGTGTTATCCACACACACACTCTGATGCTGGGCACTGGTGGGCAGTGGTGGGGGTGTTATCCACAAAAACACACACACTGATGCTGGGCACTGGTGGGCAGTGGTGGGGGTGTTATCCACACACACACACTCTGATGCTGGGCATTGGTGGGCACTGGTAGGCAGTGGTGGGGGTGTTATCCACACACACACTCTGATGCTGGGCACTGGTGGGCAGTGGTGGGGGTGTTATCCACACACACACTCTGATGCTGGGCACTCGTGGGCATTGGTGGGCAGTGGTGGGGGTGTTATCCACACACACACTCTGATGCTGGGCACTGGTGGGCACCGGTGGGGGTGTTATCCACACACACACTCTGATGCTGGGGACTGGTGGGCACTGGTGGGCAGTGGTGGGGGTGTTATCCACACACACACTCTGATGCTGGGCACTGGTGGGCACTGGTGGGGGTGTTATCCACACACACACTCTGATGCTGGGCACTGGTGGGCAGTGGTGGGGGTGTTATCCACACACACACTCTGATGCTGGGCATTGGTGGGCACTGGTGGGGGTGTTATCCACACACACACTCTGATGCTGGGCACTGGTGGGCACTGGTGGGCAGTGGTAGGGGTGTTATCCACACACACACTCTGATGCTGGGCACTGGCGGGCAGTGGTGGGGGTGTTATCCACACATACACTCTGATGCTGGGCACTGGTGGGCAGTGGTGGGGGTGTTATCCACACACACACTCTGATGCTGGGCACTAGTGGGCAGTGGTGGGCAGTGGTGGGGGTGTTATCCACACATACACTCTGATGCTGTGCACTGGTGGGCACTGGTGGGGGTGTTATCCACACACACACACTCTGATGCTGGGCAGTGGTGGGCACTGGTGGGCAGTGGTGGGGGTGTTATCCACACACACACTCTGATGCTGGGCACTGGTGGGCAGTGGTGGGGGTGTTATCTACACACACACTCTGATGCTGGGCACTGGTGGGGGTGTTATCCACACACACACTCTGATGCTGGGCACTGGTGGGCAGTAGTGGGGGTGTTATCCACACACACACTCTGATGCTGGGCACTGGTGGGCAGTGGTGGGGGTGTTATCCACACACACACACTGATGCTGGGCACTGGTGGGTGTGTTTTCTACACACCACTTACACTTACACTGACATAGCAGACGTATGTCCCACGCGTCTATTACACTGGTGAAGTGTGGTGACATACTTCGATGACGTAGGTGCGGCACGTCTCCGTATTACACTGGTGGAGTGCAGTGACGTACCGTACCCCGAGGTCGATGACGTAGGTGCAGCACATCTCCGTATTACACTGGTGGAGTGCGGTGACATACCGTACCCCGAGGTCGATGATGTAGGTGCGGCACGTATTACACTGGTGGAGTGCGGTGACGTACCATACTCCGAGGTCGATGACGTAGGTGCGGCACGTCTCCTTATTACACTGGTGGAGTGCGGTGACGTACCGTACTCCGAGGTCGATGACGTAGGTGCGGCACGTCTCCGTATTACACTGGTGGAGTGCGGTGACGTACCGTACCCCGAGGTCGATGACGTAGGTGCGGCACGTATTACACTGGTGGAGTGCGGTGACGTATCGTACCCCGAGGTCGATGACGTAGGTGCGACACGTCTCCGTATTACACTGGTGGAGTGCGGTGACGTACCGTACCCCGAGGTCGATGATGTAGGTGCGGCACGTATTGCACTGGTGGAGTGCGGTGACGTACCGTACCCCGAGGTCGATGACGTAGGTGCGGCACGTCTCCGTATTACACTGGTGAAGTACGGGAGTGTGTGGCGCAACGTACCCAGACATTACAGTCGTGCAATGGAGATGTCCGCGTGTGGCAACACGTACAGGTATGTTGGACTTCGTTGTACTCACCTTCTGCGCCGTCGTCGGTTTCTACGTACGAGGTGGTGGCCGTACAGGATAGGGATGAGACGGACGATGGCGTTCATGTCCTGCTTGTCGCGTACCGGGGTGCGGTTCGTTCCGGAGTATGGTTTTATGGTAGTTTTGAGCTCTCGTAGAAAAAGAGCCGTACGGAGTGTGTTCTACACGGATCGTACTTCCTGGTTCGGAAGACGCGGTCTATTTACGTTCGGACGTAGCGTGGAGCGTCAGCCGACTGCAATTCGTATGGACTTTCGAATCGTACGGCGTTTTTTACGAGGCGTACTTAGTGACGCATTAGATTGTGATCGTACTTGCTGATTCGTACGGGGACGCCGACAGGTACGATTCGTATGGGGAAAAACGCTCCGAACCGCAATTCGGAGAGCTTTTTACCGGATTGGAAAGCCTACAACCACTGGAATACCTCTGTTTCTCTCCACATATTCCCTTCATTTGTGTAGAAAAAAAATATGCATAGCTTTCTCCTCATTATACACCGTAGGCGGGTATTGAACTCTGTATGTGAGTACTTCTGTGTTGACTACCTAAGTAACAGATCCAGGTGACTGCAACTGAATGCTATAGTAGTACTGACAATGTTTGGCCAGCTGTATGGTAAGCTATATATTTTTTAAATTAAGGTCAACTGCTGCACAACACCTGTCAGAATACATGTAGAAGTCGAATTATATCTCAGACATGATAGCAATCAGATATTCAGACTTGACAGAGTGCACTTTGAGTTTAGAATTAAATCTGTTTTATTGACTGAATTAGAGCAAAGAACACAGTTAAAGTTGCCTACAACCCAGCGGGCCGGCCAGAGAAAGTTCAGCTGTGCAAGCAAGTCAATGACAATAACAGAGTTTCAGATGTTAAACACAGCGAGCTGCCTACAACCCAGCAGGGCCGGCCACGTCTTAAGAAAGAGGGGGGCATTGACAGGAGCTAAGTGCTAACACTCATATTAATTAAAGAAGCAGGAGGCCACAGGGCCGTAAGACGTCCCTTGGAGGCAATAGCCCCTATGCAATATTCCAAGTTCAATATTAAGTCCTTTTAAAGAAAATAAGGGATTGCAGTGTAGCTGAACACAAGTTACATACATTGACGATGCCCATATAGACATCCCCTAGGTAGGGGAGCAAGAGCGATAAAGAACATTTGTATTAGTGCCACTTTAGACCAACTTAGGCTGAGGCATGCAATCTTACAAACTACTAAGAAACAAGAAAATGGAGAAAAAATGAAAAGCCTTTAACAAGCCCAAAACCCTCAACCAGCCCCTGCCCTCTCCAACAGCTTGCCCCTACCCCGTATCTGTTAGACGTAAGAGTCGGAGGTACCTAGGACAAGTGATCTTGTGAAATTCGGAGTCCAGCAAAGACAGGAAGTGCTGCCACAGCTCTGAGTATTTGGTTCTCTCCCCCAACCTTGACAACGAAAGTTTTTCCAATCCAAGCACCATCCAAAGGCAATGGAGCCACCCCTGATGTGTGGGAACATGTGTGGAGCGCCAATGCACCAGAATTTTCTGCATCGCTGATCCCAATGCAATAGCTATCAATCGGCCACTACGGGAGCGCAGCGGGTACGTAAGAGGGTTTGGGATTCCTAGTAGAACATACGAAGGGGAAACGCGGGATCTCTGTATCAAAGTGGGTGTCTACTTCATCTAATATCTGCCTCCAGTACCCCAGGAGCTGTGTACATTCCCAGAGCAAGTGCTCCAACGTGCCCACCTGACTGCAGCCGTGCCAGCACATTGCGTCTTTGGTGTGATCCATCTCGTGGAGGCGTTCTGGGGTATAGTACCAGTAAATTGTTATCTTTGTAAGCCCCATGTGATACGCTGAGTGTCGCGCTCTATAATAGACCTCTTCCCATTCCTTGTGAGTAAGTGTCCTGCCTAGTTCCCTCTCCCAGCGTGCCCTGCCAGCACTGTAAGTGTGTATGTGTTTGCCCTGGAGCATCTTATAAAGGTCTGAGATCAGTTGTTTATCCGTTTGGCGTGTGAGTAACCAACGTTCATAAAAAGTGAGATGTCTATCCGCTGTGGGGCACACTTGGTCACTGAGTGCCCAATGTCTTATCTGTAGGTATCGGAGTTTCTCCGCCTCTGGCAGCCCGAATTCCTGTTGGAACTGAGGAAATGGGATAATGCTTTGTACGTGTACATGTGGTATAGAAACCGACATCCCGCAGCTCTCCACTTCACGTAGGCAACCGAGTCCCTTCCAGGTGCAAACTCCGGGTTTTCCATATTAGGGGTAAGGGGAGACGGAAAGCTTGTAAGTTCATGGCTCACATTCGTCCGGTACCAAACCTCCAAGGGAACCCTTGTGACATGAGAGGCATACAAATTAAGGGGTCTATACTGTCTGCTTAAAAATTGAATCTCTTGCAGGGGTCGACCAGCAATGGCTTGGTCTTGAAACAACCAGTGTTTCCCAGATTCCCACCTACTCCATTCCACTAAGAAGCGTAGTTGAGCAGCCTGGAAGTATGCCGCCAGATCCAGAATTCCAATTCCTCCCTGTTCAGGGGGCAACATCGCCAGCCGCAGCTTCATACGAGGTTTCTTCCCATTGCAAATTAACTGGGCCCACTCAGATTGCATCTGCTTTATCCACCCAGGAGATGGGTGGAGGGGAATTGTGCGAAAAAGGTACAAAATCTGGGGGAGAACAGTCATCTTGACTGCCACAACCTTACCCAGCCACGATAATGGGTAGTGTCTCCACCGCCTCAACTCCGGCCGTATTTTCTGTCGTAGATGGGTATAATTGATGTTAATGGTCTTCGACAGGGAAGGAGAAAGCCGAATCCCCAGATACGGTACCGCTTCCGTCGCCCACTGAATGGGGAACAGAGCCTGCAAGAAGGCCCGAGTGGACTTCTCCAGGGATAGGTCAAGGGCCACCGACTTGCACATGTTGACTTTGAACCCAGATACTCGGCCAAAGGCCTCCAGGTCCTCAAGACACACACGTAGGGAGTCCCTCGGACGGGAGAGCGAAATCAAAACGTCATCAGCATATAAGCTGATTGTGTGGACATAGCCCCCAACCTTAATCCTAGTCACCTGCGGGTCAAGTCTCATGAGCTGCGCCAGTGGTTCCATATAGGGAGAGAAGAGCAGGGGCGACAATGGGCATCCCTGCCTCGTACCTCTCTTGATAGCAAATCGGGGAGATGTATATCCATTAACGCGCACTGTGGCCGATGGGAATTTGTAGCAGTTCATCACTCAGGCGCAGAACTTCGTACCCAGCCCCACCTTCCCCCGAACCTTCTCCAGGTAGGGCCAATGGACCCTATCAAACGCCTTCTCGGCGTCGATGGCCAGCATCATGTATTCCTCTACTGTGCGAGTGGGCTTTTCGATAAGGTGGAAGGCGCGTTTAGTATTATCGGAGGTCTGACGCTCTGGTATGAACCCAGCTTGGTCCGGGTCGACAAGGTTTCCCATATGCGGAGCCAATCGAGCTGCCAAAATCCCCGTATAAAGTTAAAGATCTACATTGAGTAGAGAAATAGGTCGGTATGCCCCACATAGCGAGCGGTCTTTCCCTGGTTTAGGTATAACGGCAATGGAGGCCTCCAAGAGTTCCCCAGGGATCGCTCCCGACTCCGAAAAGGAGTTAAAGAGGCACGTGAGTAGAGGGGCAACCTGGGCACAGAATGTTTTATAAAAACTCACTGGGAAACCATCAGGACCCGGTGATTTTGCTATTTTATGGCGGGAGATGGCTGAAATAACCTCCTCCGGCCGGATATCGCACTCCAGTTGTTCTGCCTGGTCCTGTGAAAGGGCCGGATGGGGAACAGAGGCCAGGAAATCAGTTTCATCTTGATCCGCAGGAGGGTCTGCTGAATAGAGATCAGTGTAAAAGTTGCTGAAGGCGCTCGCAATTTCATGGTCCTCCGTGACCCGTATACCGTCCCCCTGAAGGATCTCCTGAACCGCCTGCTGTTGCGTCACCTCCCGTAGTTTATGCGCAAGAAGACGCCCGCACCTATCCCCTCCAGTGTAGTATGCATGTCGTAGCCGTAGAGCCGCAAATTCCGCTCGATCCTGGTCAAGGGCCGCTAGCTGCTGCCGAGCCGCTTTCAACTGCCTCCAAATCCTAGGAGCCCCTGTCCTCTGATGCATGTGTTCCAGCTCTCTAGTCTTCTGTGTGAGTTCGTCCATTTTGCCTTGATGCTCTACATTCTCCGCAGCCGAGATTGCAATGAACTCCCCCCGTAGGACAGCCTTCAGTGCAGCCCATTGTGTGGCAAGTGTAGTGTCTGTGTTGCTGTTATGTGAGAGGTAATCTGAAATGACGCGCTGTATCTTGGTGATCACCTCCCTCCTTTGTAACAGCATCTCCCTGAGGCGCCAAACCCTACGTGCTCGCTGCAGTGCGGGAAGAGAGAGGACTTCTGTCACTGGGCGTGGTCAGAAAGGGAAGCTACCCCCATGCCCACCTTGTTAACTAGCGCTCATGTAGGTGTGTATGCAAGCAGATAATCAAGGCGCGCATATGTCTTATGTGCATTAGAGTAGTAAGAATAGTCCCTTTCGCCTGGGTGAAAGCTACGCCACAGATCCTGAAAACCTAGATCAGCTAGGCGGGACAGGCCTTCCGCGGAGAGAGCGCCCGCCTGGGTGGCGCAATGGCACGACCTATCTAAGACATTGTCAAGCGCTAAATTTAAGTCGCCTCCTAGCACAATGTGGCGGTCAGTTGTAGTTGTAACCTCCGTGAGAGCCCTATGAAAGAACTTCTCCTGGCCCTCGTTAGGACCATACACAGTGCCCACTGTGAACGTAGTGTCACCCACAGAAAACCTATTTGACAACAACCTCCCCTGATCTCTGCCACTTTGTGTAGGACCTTGCCCCTAAACTTCTGGGCCACCAGTACAGCAACCCCCGCCGTCTTGGTGGGATTCGAAGAGAAAAATTGAAGGGGAAATTTACGGGACCTGAGACGATGACAATCCCTTTGTAAGAGGTGTGTCTCCTGCAGGAGGCAGATATCGGCCTGGCATTGCTCCAAGCATAGCAAGACTGCCCTGCGCTTCACTGGGTTGTTTAGCCCTCGTACGTTAAGTGTGAGTATTTTGAGTTCTGTGACTGGCATCTAACCTAAGGGGTATGTAATCAGCAAGGGAGGTGCTCCGAAAGCACGAGGCGTCTCAGTTCATAGGATATCACACACCCAAAGGGCCCAAGGGTGGAAACTTAGCATAGACCTAAACATTTGGTGGACCATGAACCATACCCACCCCCCACAAGCCCAGCCCCCTAAAACAACCCAGAAACACGTTTCCAATGAGTCCATCATCCCCAGATGATAGGAAAATATTGAAACGGGGTATTCCAATAGACCTTCACGTGGTCTCCCTTCCGCTAACGGCCATACACCATATATAAAGAAAGCCATTATTCGGTAAGCATCCTGCAATGTCAAACAGCTTGGGCCGGACTACCATCCGATGCAACCGCCTCCACAGCAGCTCTCTGGCCTTCCGCAATCACCGTTGCTGGGAGTCTCTTCACCCGCCGCCGTCTGCCCTGCTGATGCCAACTTGCCCAGGAGTCGTCCTTATCTACCACCGGTCCACGGCCCTCACATTCTTCAACAGGCGGGTCGATGACCAGCAGGGGACAGGCCACAGGCCTCAGAGACTGACCGGAGATAATAAAGCTTGTTGTCTAATTTAAAGACCAGGCGGAATGGATGGCCCTAGCTATAAGGCACATTCCTCTGCTGCAGATGGGCCGTGACAGGTTTAAAAAGTCTACGTTTGTGCAATGTAAAGGCCGAGAGGTCTTCGAACAACAGCGGCGACTAACCCTGAAATGAGTGTGGATGCATCTGTATAGCTTTCTGTAGGATCTCCTCCTTTGTACGATAGTCCTGAACACAGACCAAGCTATCTGGTGGAGGAGCCGGCGAAGCCCTAGAAGGTCCTGCGCGATGAGCCCTGTGCAGGCGGAGCTCCGAGTCCAGCAGGCGCCTCAGGATGTGATTGAACAATTCCCTCGCAAAAAAAACAGGTCCTTAGTTGCATCAGTCATCGCCACATTCCTAATGCGGACATTATGCCTCTTCGAGCGGTTTTCCAAGTCTTCCATGTGTAGTTGAAGGTAAACCTGCTGGTTATGGAGCCTTACAATTTTCTGTTGCAGGGCTGCAAGCTCAGTGTCTTTATTATCGCTCTTGGTCTCCAGGTCGGCCACCCGCTCAACGAGCCCATCCACGTCCCATCGCACCTCTCTGATTTCACCGGCAAATTCCTCTTTCAGGGTGTGGATGTCTTCCCGCAGTGACTTGAATAGGGACTCTAGAAAGGCCTTGGTGATAGGCTCCGAGCCGGAACCCTACCTCTGAAGGAGCCTGCGTTGAAGCAGACGCCATGGCGTCTCGTTGCTGGGCCGCCTGTACCTTGGCAAAGAGATCCTTCACTGATTTATCTTTACGTCCTCTAGTAGTGGACATCGCCCACCACTAGCTCCAGTGCCGTCCACAGGCACCAATCCACCGCTCGCCGCGCTGTCCCCTCAGGCTGGGCTGGGTCATCGCCCACCACCAGTCCACAATCCCACCGGCTACTGCAAGCACACCTTCCCCAGAGGGCGAAGCCGAAGTCACCAGCCTCCGCCCCCAGCAGGGTCAGCGCACCATGTGCTCTTCTCGTCAGGCCTTCAAGGCGTGGGTCGGGTCAGCACTGCCAGCTAGATAGCTCCAGCAGAGACCCCCACTCTGAGCAATAGCCGGGCCACCCAGTCAACCCAGTCGCACTCCGAATCTTCCAGCAGGCCACCGCAAATCAGGAACCGATGCCCCCTCCAGGGCAGGACGTAGCTCTTTTCCCAGCAGGCCCACTCTCGCGGCAGCCAGGCCTCCCTGCTGATCTCCTCCGCACGCTGGACCCAATGTCCAGGTCAGACTAGCCGCATCGCAGGCAGGGGCACTCCCGAGCCCCTCGAGTCCCTCGATGTTCAAGCCCCTTCACCCCAAGTCTCGGAGGGCATCCGGATGCCCTGGCTCCTAGGAGCTGACATACTCTTGCAGATCCGTAGATTGGGCTACTCACAGGGTTGCCTGCACCAGCCTGCATCACACAAGCCTCACTCAGTGCACCAGCACTCCCCCAGTTGCATCGCCGTCGGTCAGTGCTGGTGTGTGTTGAAACACGGGGAGCCCCCTCAGGGTCTAGTCGGCTGCTCCTCCTGCAATTGCCTTTTGGGCACACCGGGGCCCCCACTGCCGCTCACCTGACACAATTCTGTTCTGTTCCTCCCCAGCCTCGGGTCTCCCTCGGTGCCCAGGGCGGCACGCAGAACACTCTCCTGTACCGGGGAGTCGAGTACCTACCGGCACCTCTCGATCATGCCACCCGACCTGGCCGCTCTGATCTCAAAATGGCGGCTGGGCGCCTCTCCCAGCTTTCCTCCCTAGGCGCAGTCAGTAGCTCCGGGCGGACGAAACCCCCTCAGCTCCCGGCCGTCGGGGATCCTGCTTCCTGGGGCCACACCACTGCACCCAGGCCCAGCGGTCTTCTCCGCTCGTCCCCGGTCCGCTCCAGCTGCACGTCCCGCTGCACCCCAGGCTGAGACGCGGCCGCAGCACAGGATCCTCTGACTCTCCCGCCCAGGGATGCTCCGCAGCTGACTCCAATGACACCGGAGACACACAGGGCACCCCCCGGATCCGGGCGCCTGAGGCACCACAAGCTATGCACCCCAAGGCGGCCGGGATACGGTGCTATTTTGGCCGTCGGCGGGAGCTCAGGAGACCTCTGCCCGCTCACACCGCCATCTTGGCCACGCCCCTGCATTTTGAGTTTAAAGTAGACATCTACATCTAGAAAGCCTACTTCAAGTATACATTTCCAGAGACTCATATGAACTAGCACATAGAATAATACATCTGCCAACATGTTTTAAGCCTCACTTTTCTCTTGCAGTTTCATTATACACTGACAGCTCACAATGTCATGCCTGTGCACAAATTAAATGCCAATCTTGTAAGTGTCAGCATGTTTCTCAAGACGTCAATGAGTATGTCTTTACCGTTTTCTGCTAAGATGACACATATAAAGAACCAGGGGGGTACGTCAGGGCTGTGCCCTCGCCCCTACTCTCTTCAGCCTTTATGTTAATGGCTTTATAGATGAATTGGAGGGAGTTAGGGATAACGATGCCCCGAGATTGGCAACTGGAAGGGTGCCTGCTCTGATGTTCGCGGACGACACTTTGCTGTTATCCCAAACATCAACAGGCATCCAGCGGGTGCTGGATGGGTTTTCAACTTTCTGTGCCTCGAGGAGATTAGAGGTTAACTTGGACAAAACCAAGTTTATGGTTTTCAATCCCCCGAGGCACACCCATCCGAGCCCCGCTTTGAACGACACCCCACTTGAGCGGGTGAAAACCTTTGTCTACCTGGGTGTCACGTTAACTGAAGACTTTGACTGGGGCCAACAGGTGTCTAGATCTGCCCTGAGACTTTCACAGGTTATAGGGGGCATTGGGAAATTTCACAAAACTACACATTTTAAACCAGTCGCCCCCGTCCTTGAAATTTATAGAGCTCAGACTAGGTCTGCAGCTACGTACGGGGCAGAACTATGGGGGCACAAGAACGTACTGAGTCTACTAAAGGTGGAACAAGTTTTCATGAGAAATCTGGTAGGCTTACCCCAAAGCACCCCTCTCACACCATTGCGGTTAGATATGGGCCTTGAGTCCATAAAAGATCTGATTGCCGCACAACCCCAGCTCTACTGGAAAAGGCTCTGGACTGTACCGGAACTTGTTGATTACAGATCGGAATTTTCTACCGTCTGGGGGCAGCTCAAGAACAAAAACACTCCCTGGCTATCCCACATTAAGGCCTTGCTTTATCAATTTGGCTTGCCCCAACTGTGGGAGTCCCACGGAGGTGAGCTGTCCTAGGCTCCAGAGGTCAGAACTGTTGGCTATCCTGAGAAACAACAGCCTCAACACGCTACTCAGCTCGCCATCCCAGGGCAGGCTAACAACTGAATTCCTGTAAGTGAAAACTGTGCCCAAGAAGGAGGATTTCTTAGATCTAATACAGCCTCCTCTTGCGAGAAAATTATATATTCAACTAAGGCATGGCTGTTTGCCCATCAGGGGGCTGACTTCCAAATGGACTATTTCAAATGAGGGAAGTTGCCCAGCATGTAACAATAGCACAGAAGATATCGTCCATATCTTGGGGTATATTATCAAGGGGTTTATCTCCGCTTTTTTGGCTTTAAAAGCCAAGAAAGCGGAGATAAAATTATCTCCCTATTACCAAGCTGTCGCTAACACCAGTTAGTGACAGCTAATAGGAGATAGCGACCATCTTGGGCCCCGCTTTGCATGTCAGTGATATTTATCACTAATGACATGCAAAGTGGGCGTGCCAAGATGTTAGCGACTGGAAACAGTCGCTAACATCGCTATCTCCTATTACCAACTTTTGGAGATATTCGCGCTAAGCGCGAATATCTCCAAAAGCTAACACCTGCCCTGAGCAGTTCTTCACCATGTTATCCAATGGGAGGTGGATAACATGGCTAAGAGCATTTGCTCGATAATGCATGAATATCGCTGACTTTTCAGCGATATTCATGCATTGCGGCCGTTTTTTATCGCATTTGCGATAAACCTTGCTAATAGCAAGGTTTATCTGCAATAAAAATCGCCGATGTGCGGCGATAATTTTTGTCTCTAAACAAGTTAGAGACAAAAATTATCGCTAGTTCTTGGTAATATACCCCCTTGTTCTTCTGCTCGACGTATAGCAAAATACGGAAATGCTGGTTGGCCCCTCTGTGTAGAAACCTGGGACTTAGACAATGTGCTCAGGCTAGCAGAATTTTAACATATGATAACCCCCCCCATTGTGTTTGCTGTCTCCCGCTTCTTACACAGCATGTGGCGCAGAAGGACTACCTTTTTGACAAGGACCTAATTAGAGCAACCTCCCTTTAGTATTTCTATTTCTTTTACTCCCGTTTTTTGATAACATTCTGATCAAAACTTGTGGTTTAATAATTTTTTAACTGTTTATTTATTTAAGGATTTTATTATCGTGCTTGTATGTAGTTTATCTGCACTTTTATGGTCCACGACCGAAATAAAGTTATCAAATGAATGAATATAAAGAAGCCTATAGATACTAAAATACCTCTTTTGCACACCACATGCTCTCTAAATTTGTGTAGTAGAAAATCTATGGTTTACTTTCTGCTCATTATACAGGACAGGCAAGTATTGAACTCTGTATTCAAGTGCTACTGTGATGCCTACCTATGTAAGAGATCCAGGCTTCTACAACTGAATGCAGTAGTAGGTCTAACAAGATTTGTGCAGAAGTATGATACATTACAACACAAAATATTACAATGAATACTTTTACAACATGATTTTTTCAACGCAACTTCCATTACAATGCATGCTATTACAATGCAAGCCATTACAACACGTGCCATTAAAACAAAAATCACTATTATAACACTGCGAGGTGCTTACCTCATGGAAGGAGATGGTCAGTTACGCATATGCCTTCTAATAGAATACATTGTGATAGCATGCATTGTAATGGAACTTGCATTGTATTGCCTGTATTGTAAAGGCATTGCATTTGAATGCCTGTGTTGTAATGGATGTTTCCCCGACATAGACTTATATGGACTGGAATACAGGTTAATACATCTGCCAACATGTTTTAAACCTCAGTTTTGTCTACTACTTTCATTACAGACTCAGGAAGCACACATAGTATGCACAACCTATTTCCAATCTTCATTTCACCACAATTATACAGACTACAATACAGGTTCCTACATTTGGTAACATATTTTAAATTTCACATTTCTCTAATGCTTCTCAAGCTTTATAAATACTGCATCTCAAAGTTAAAAATGCCATTACAAAACCTACACGATACAGAACACACCTTACACATTGGTAACTCACCTCTGAAATAGTATTTATGAAAATATCAGAAACTCCTAAACAATTTTCTTTCCCATATAATAAATGTGATGTACCACTCTCAACAAGGTAAAACCAGTATTGGCAAATTTTCCCTCTCATTTTCCACAGAAATGAATGTAAGTAACAAATCAAAATAATCCATTATTTTTTTCAAATTCTAAAAGCCATTTCTATTTAATACAGTATATTAACCCTTTACTACTCTCCTCTAAAAGTGCTCAATCTGGTTCTGTAACTTAGTGGCATTGCAACTCCACCACGGTGCCGCAGTGTATCGTTGCAATGGAGTCGCGAACCCTTACTGGAGTTCAAAACCAGTTTCCAATAATACTAGTATTATTTTTTAAGAACATACCACTTCTAAACATAGTACTGGTTTTAGAAAACTTAATTTACAAGCATATCATATATATATATATATATATATATATATATATATATATATATATATATATATATATATATATATATATAAAACATTACTTTCCATATTCTGCTTAATCTTAGTTTCCATAGTAACAGTTTCTGCAGCATTCAACTGTCACAAGATCACCATATTATTACATTCAGAACACTTGCTTACAAATGAAAATAGCACGTGTGGTTGACTTTTGCAAAATATTAGCTTGTTCAGCTGACTGCACCTTTTAAACTTTTTTCCATAACCAATCAGAAAGATACTACAAAGTAGCATGCAACCTATCTTTGAGTACACAATGTTTATGAACAGCCAATCACTTAACTACTTTTTCTAAAACAACATCTTCTCCACCATTTTACATAATTCTCATGGTACCAACTGACTTACTCAGCTACAGACATCTTTTGATACTTGGCACACATCTCTTCAGAATGCTTTCGGGATGGATTGTAGGTCAGAGCTATATTTACTGGGGCAAAAGGTATGCAGAAGACAGAGGTATTGACAAACACCTGAGTTTACATAATGTTGATATTAAATGGTTTGCACCGAGAGGATTAAAGTGGCACTAATTGCTGCCTATGGTTAAAAACTTTTTGCATTCCCAACCCTCTGACCTCATGATTGTGGTTTGTGGAGGCAATGACCTGGGCACACTGACTGAGGGAGGATTGGAAATCCTGATGAAGGATGCCTTCGCACAACTAATGTCACTTTTCCCTCACACTGTCTTTGTGTACTCTAATATATTCCAAAGTCAGAAATAGAAGTGGTCAAATCTGTTCTGTGCACAGATTGACAAAGCCAGGAAGCATGTTAAAAGAGCTATTTCTGCTAACCTCAGAGATCATAAAAGGGGCTATATCTACTACAGCAACATATGTTTTGACATGCATGTCATCTACAGAAGTGATAGAGTCCACTTCACAGATATAGGGAACAGAGTGATTCTGAACAAACTCAAGCTGTGCATCTGTACTTACATGTAGCTGCAACAAAGTCATAATGAACATAATGGCTCTTAGAGCCACACTATACCCCAACAGTTAAAAGTATGCATTTTTAACACATATACTCTTTATAAATATATTTCAGATTTGCGAACCTGTCCCTAGCTCTATAACAATGTTCCAAACTGTAAGAGTACCTCTGGAATTGTATAATATTTAAATATTTATTTAACGTAGAGCCGCGATGCCACCATGATGCTACACTGAGGTGAGCGTGCTCAGTGCCATGATAGGGACGCAAGTCCTACCACGTGAGAAAAAAAGATTATTATTTGATGCAACACACTTCTCTGTGCCGATTGAGGCCCGGCTATTTTTTCACTTATTAATTTTACTTTTAAGGGAGGGGGACCGAGCGGCCCTCACCCCCAGGCTATTTTTGGCCATGGGGACCCCAACCCCCGGGGCATAGCCATCTCCTTTGGGACCACGGGGGAAGCCTCAAGACCCCCACGGTTCCGCCACCTCCTACGGGAGCCAGCACTGCTTTGTTACCCCAGGGAGCTGCTGACATGCAGCTCCCTGGGGTAAAAAGCAAAGTGCCCTACTTTGAACAAGCGATAAAAAATGTTCTTGCTTGTTGAAATTGGAGCACTTGTTTTCTATGGGACAGCAGGAGCAGTGCTCCCACCACCCCAACAGCACCCCGGGACATTGCTGGAGGAGGCCCTGGGGGTGGTGGTCCCCCGGGCCATTTATGGCTCAGGCGGAGAGTCTGCACGGCACCCCTCCCATATACAAAATACCCCTGGGAGGTGGCAGTCCCCGGGGTTACATGGGGGGCTCGTACATGCATGCATTTATGTTTCACATAGCCCTGGGGAGGTGGTGGGCCCTGGGGCGGTCCCTTTTCTTGTTTTTCTTGTTCTATCTTGTGACTGGGTTCAATTGAGTCACAAGATGGCTGCCAACACTTCTTGGTTTGAAGTGTTGGCAGCCAATAAGATCGCAGGCTCAAGATCAAAAGGGTTCGTGGATTCTCCACAGCCACAGTTGTATATCTGCAAAATCTTTAAATTTCTCAGGAACTACTGAACGGATTTGCAGCATTTAACAAAAAGAGTGCTCTCTGAAATAAGAGCTACCTTTCTGCAGAATTTGGTGCAATTCCATTTAGCATTTTTGGCTGTAGCAGTGTCTAAAGTTTCCTATGGGAATTAACATGGAGAAAAAGTGTTTTGGGACTCCCACCTATTCCTGACCCTGGTGAGTCAGTGCTGTTAATTTCAATTTATTTATTTATGCGGTTGCGGTTGATTGCTTTATTTCGATATGCATATATCATAAAAGCATTACAAAAAATAAAACAGCATGTCGAAAGAGGGAGACTGTACATTTAGATTTAAAAAGAATAAGATCACAGTTAAGTAGAATAAATTATCTAAAACAGCATTAAATTGATACGGCCAGTCTTTTAAGTCGAATCAACCAAGCCCATTTTAAAAATTTAGAGACAGCACAAACAATGTTGGGGGCTGTGTTAGTTAAAAGTATCCGAAGGGCGACTGTGTACTGGCGGGTGCCCAATTCTCTGCAAATTGGTTTGAGCCATCGTGATCTAGGGCGCCCATAATCCGGACATTCAAATAGAAGATGTGGCACAGTCTCTGGTTTGTCAGGGCATAGGGCACAGTAACGTGATGCAGGCTCTGACTTGTTCCACCTGGAGCAAAGGTCGGCGAGGGGTAGAGTTCCTAATCGGAATTTAATGTACAAGGACCGGTCCATGGCGATGGTGATTAGGTCCATGTAAGGCTCAAGCGCAGCAACATCTTTTATGAGCAGAAAGGCTGCAGTGGCTTTGCAGTGCTGCTGGTTACTGGTGCGCTTCGCGGAGACCCATTCCCAATACAGTTTTTTTAGAGAGTCCTTTGGGGGGGCTGAGCGGGTAAGCCAGCAGGATTCCAAGCCTAGGTCCCTTAAAAGTTGGTTGGTAGCCCTGAGCCATTTGATCTTCCCCCAACCAGTGGAGCGCATCACCTCTGCTAACCCGTCAGCATAAGGTTTTAGATCCGGAACCCTCCACAGGCGGGCCCAAAGCAGGAGAGGACGAAGTCGTGCCTGATCCCCAATTGCTTTGCAGCCTACATCCATTAGCACCGGAACTGTTGGAGTGCTCGACGGGATAGCAAGGAGGTCTTTGATAAATTTGTTCTCGGCCTTGCTCAGGGAGTCCAGTTTGCCTTGACCCCACCGTTCAGCTCCGTAGAGTGACGCGGAGACAGCTCGTGCTTTATAGATGTCGATCAGTGGGGCAACGCAATGTTTGGTAGAACTGCTGTACTCCTTGAGTAGGGCCCCTCCAACCCTTTTGTGGCCAACTATCATTTTGTTGATGTGTGCGGTCCAGTTCATTGAATCACTTAGACGGATTCCCAGGTAGTCAAATTCAGCCACTCTTTCAAGGGGGGTTGAGTTCAGGACAGGGGGACGGCCCAGTTTGCGGGGGGGTGCATGACTAAATACTTAGTCTTGTCCACGTTAATGACAAGGCCTCTGGTGGTGCAAAAGTGCTGGAAGCGGTCCAAGAGTTTCTGGAGGCCTTGGGGCGTCTTTGAGATGAGGAGGGTGTCGTCCGCGAACAGTAGTGTTGGGATTTTTACGCCTCCCAGAGTGGGAGCGTCTGCTGGTTCGCCTAGCAGGTGCTCTACCACCCCATTAATATAAAGGGAAAATATGGTGGGAGCCAACACACAGCCCTGCCGCACTCCCCGCTCGACCCTGATCTTATCGGTCATTTCCCCGTGTAGGCCCCATCTAACCTGGGCAAAGGTGGCATTATGCAATTTAATGAGCAGGTTAAGTATGTACGGGGGCATCCCTAAGCCGTGCAACACCCTCCAGAGTTCCTCCCTCGGAACCAGGTCAAAGGCAGTCTTTAGGTCTATAAAGGCCAGGTAAAGACTGCCTTTGCCTAGCTCCACCACCTTCCAATACAATACCATAAGCCTAAACACTTGTTCTATAGTTCCGGTACCTGACCGAAAACCGGCTTGCATATCGGACAAGATGTGGTTGTCATCCACCCATTCTAAAATTCTCCCCAAGATAGCTTCCCCCGCCAGTTTCTGACTCGAGTCTATTAGGCTTATGGGCCTATAGTTCCCAGGAAGGTCCCTGCACCCCTTTTTAAAAATTGGTACTACCTCGGCCCCTTTCCAGGAGTCTGGGACAGCACCTCCCATAATAATTGCATTGAGAAGGTCCGAAATCAGTACCCCCCATTCATCTGCATAGGCTCGAAGGATATCTCCTGGGAGGCCATCCGGGCCAGCAGCTTTTAGTGGCACCAGGGTTTAAATCTGGTTAGTAACATCCCGTGCAGAGAACAAGGCCAGGTCTCTGTCTAGGGTGTATGGCGGGAGAATGAAGGGATCATTGAGCTGGCCTTCGATGGCTGAATAGAGTGCTTGGAAATGGGTGAGCCAGGTCTGGGGATTAATGCTACAGGTCCTGAGTGTATCATCAGGACGACTCCTGTTTCCCACCAAGTCCCAGAAGCCTTTGGCGTCTCTCCTTTTACTGGCTGACAAAAGGTCCTGCCAGTAATTGTCCTCCCACTCCTTTTTTGCATTTTTTTGGCAAAGGGAATAGTTTCTTCTGGCCACCCTGGTCCTGATGGGCTTTTTGGATTTGACTGCTTCGATAAGAAGCGACTTCGCCTCCCTACACTTATCGTTAAACCAGCCCTGTCTAGCCCTTAAACGGGGATTCCTCCTATTGGTATTAGCCGGGACTATAAAGAGGTCACTGATAGCCTGCGTTAGGGCACAGAACCTAGTAGTCACATTCGACAAACATCCGGCCTCGCAAGGCACAGGGTTGTCTAAAGCTGTGGTGAGAAGTTGCCTTATGGCATTTATTTATGCTTACAGAAGTCTGTGGAGGTCCACATAAACTGAGAAACCAACAACACAATAAGAAGGATTCTATTTTGTTAATAAAATTAACACAAAAAAATATTCCTTCCCAACAACTCCTAAATGGAATCCAACATTATAAAAATTCTTTAAATTAAAACATAGCAATACAATGTACAGTACAAAAAGATTAGAATATCCTCCATGCCCTTAGAGCAAATATTTTGAAGATGGATAACATAGGATAAAATACCTTACCTAGAACACTGACGATGCCTGGAGTAATGAAATATGTGAGATCATAAGCAGTGCACTGCAGGGGCATGAGTTATAGTTAACTCAGGTAACTATAACGGATGAATGTCTATGATTTTGTTTGAGTAAACTCTAACTCTAATTATGACGTCCCTGTAACCTTTGTTTTATTTAGTGAATTTCTAAGTTTTATTAAATTCTATTTGCTAACTATAACATCTTTGTAACCTTTGTTTTTTTTCAGTGAATATATATAACAGTTATAGTTACCTGAGCTAACTATAACTCAATGCCCCTGCAATGCACTGCTTATGACCTCGCATATTACATCACTCATGACATGGTCAGTAACATTACTGATGACATCACTGATGACATCTCAAATGACATCACTGATGACATTTGAAATGACACACTGACACACCCACTTACATCTCATAAAACATGTCATACATCCACTTGAAGGAATATAAAATCGATACTATATAATGTTGTCTTAATGTATCCAATATATTAATGCTACTTTGATAGAAACCCCTTGTAAATACACTCAACCCATGTATATCCTGAGAATCGGGCCCAAACTGAACAAACGCCATCTTGGTTTCATTTCCCGGGGCCTCTTTCGTTAGCCAGGAAAGCAGGTGACATGCTGCAGAGAGGAGAGCCTGAAAGGTCGGCCTGGGCTATGAACAGACCATTGATTCTAATTTAGGCAACTCAAGGTCGCATCTGTCTTTCTTAAAGGATGAGCACATTCTTGCAGGCTGTACTCCCGTACACCAGAATGAAAGGGAGGCACCTTTACTGACCTACCCCCGAAATAACTTGAGCTGAGTTTCGAATCAATCAATTGTGCCTTATATGGGTTTTCCTGTTGGCTTCTCCAGAACTAGTACTTTTCCATGTACGGGGTGTCTGTGAGGTATGTCGAAAGTATATATGCACTGTTTTGAATGTGATCCAGCAGTCTCCTCTGCACACCGTTGAGAGCTGTGGCGAGAGGGAGGCTCCCCTATATAGGGCGCTTTTGCAAAATAAACCATTGAACCTTCTCCATTGCCGACGGACTTATTCTTGGTAAATAAGGCATATGGGCTATTGGTAAGTATAGCTCTATGGTATATTTTTAAGTACTTCACACTCTCACACAATCACTAACACACTCATTCACATAACCCATACAAACTCTCAGACATTTCATCTTTCTTTCATAAAACTAGAAACACAACAACTCATCTATATAGCCACTAACGGAACCATAAGCTCACACATACAGCCACTCATGCACCTACTCACTCACCAATACAGCCACTCACAGATCCAGTCATGGTTAAATAGACAGTTATACATCTAATCATACACCCATATAGCTACTGACACAGTAAATGAGTTAACCATACACCTACTCACACATCTACTCTCTCACCCATGCGCCACTTACACAGCCACTAACTCACCCATACATTTACACCCCCCACTCAGTTACCTATACATAAAGTAATACATATACACACCTATATAGTAACTGAGAGAACATGTACTATCCCATACAACCACTCAAATACCCATTCACTCACACATACAGCCACTCATACACCCACTCACTCACCCATATACCCACTTGTACCCTTATTGATACATAGAGACAGCCACTGATGTACCCTGTCACTTACCCATGCACACACTTATGTATCTGTTCAAACACCCATTCAGCCACACATGCATCCTCTCATTCACCATTTACAACCACTGATACAACAACTCAGTCAACTATACAGATACTCACACAGCCACTCACTTACTCATACATGCACTGGCACACCCATTCACTCACCTATGCAAAAACTCACACACCCATTAACTCATGTAGGCAGCCTCTTATAAACCGTCACTCTTCTATACACCACTTACATAACACACTCACTTACCCATACAGGCTATTTCACAGTGAGTTACCTTACCATAGTATATATGTTGAACACCCAGTAACTTTTAGAAAACACTCACAATCACTGAATGATGTCATGAGTGAGGTCCTATGAGATGTCATCAGTGATTTCAACAGTGATGTCATTTAGGATGTCATCAGTGATGTCACTGACCACGTCATGAGTTATGAGTTATGCAATATGCGAGGTCATAAGCAGTGTATTGCGGGAGTGTGAGTTATTGTTAGCTCAGGTAACCATATCTGCTGAATTTCTATGGTTTTGTACAAGTGAAATGTCAGCCTAACTACACCGTTCCTGTAACCTTTGTTTTTTTCAGCGAATTTTTAAGGTTTTTTAAAATCAATTTCACAACTATAACGTCTCTGTAACTTTGTTTTTTTTCACTGAATTAGTAACGTTTTAAAATTCTATTTCCTAACTATAGCATCTCTGTAACCTTTACTTTTTGAATTTGTAAGTTTTTTAAATTCTCATTCCTAACTGTTAAGTTTCTATAAAATTAGTTTGTTAAAGAAATCTTGTACGGATTTAAAGAATTTATTAATTAACTTTAATGTCCATATTAACTTCTTTTTTTTAGGTGAACATGTATAACTTTTCAATTTGTTTATATAATTAGATATAGAACATTACATCTGCATGGTGCACCACTTCTTGTTAATTATGTCACCTGTTTATTTAAAAAGTACTTTAATCACCCTATTTCAAGATATTTTGGGTTTTCACGTCGTCGCAATCGTTGCAGACTCACAAACACTGAATGTTTTTGACAAAGTGTAAAATACATATATAGACATATTCTACATACGATTTGAGTTTAGCTGTTTAGTAACATATTGGTTTAACTTTGTTTGCTCTACACATTTGTCAAAAAGAACAGTTAAAAAATGACTTTTCATTTTCGTGGAAACACTGGAAGTCGCAGTGACATTGGTATTGGCAAATAACATGTGACTTTCAAATAAAGACATTTCATTGGTTTACACAGTTTCATTTATGAAAGGAAGCCCACACCCATTTCTCCCTTCTTGACAGTTCCAGGTACTGGTTAGTTTACTGTAGGAGCAGTTCGGAACTGATTTTGAACATTGCTTTTTGGGAAATTTTTACAAAAATAAAATGGAATCAGAAGAACCAGAGGAAGACCTAAAACTGGTTGAAGTTGTTAAAGAGCAGCATGACTCAGCTGCACATTAACTTCTGATGAAGAACCACCAATGAAGCAACAAAGCATAGCTTGGGGGTTTTCTAATATTCAATCTTGTGAATCAAAGATCACAGTTATATTGGTGAGGTGCAGCATATGTGAGAAGACATTATCTCAGGCAGAGAAAACAAAATGTCATGTGGTACAACAAGCATGTTGTATCACTTGAAAACATACCACAAGAAGCAACTTAAAATTGCACAGAGAGAGACAAGGAGAGAGATCATCAGCCTCCAGACCTTTATACCCTGCTCCTGGCGACAAAGTCCCAGCTGAAGTGGAGAGAAGATGCAGGGAAATGTCAGCAGAACTTAAGCATTTTGCTACCTTGTGCACGGAAAGTAACACCATCATTGGTAACAGCAGTCTGTGGATGTAATGTTGCAGAATGTGGAATACCACTCTAATTATTTTTTTCATTTTTCATTGCAGCACTTGAACCAATGTGAAAAATATAAACAAAGGAAAATGTATTAGGATTTAATTTTCAACAGTAAGCAACCAAAACAAGATACAATATTTTCCTCCAAACCTTTAGTACAACAAAGTATAATGGTTTCAGCTTTTATACTTTTACACCTTCAACAGTGGTCTGTATGAAGCATCATCAGCAAACAGTGGGGAAAAGAAACTCGTAATTCATATACATATCCCCACAGTACCACATTTTGTTATCCTAAATTGTCCTTAGAACTTTGGTTCTAGAAGTAGCAGATATAAGTTTAATTCATTTTTGTGCAGCCTTGATTTGAATGACATTTCATTGTCATTTCACTCTGTCCTTCCTCTTTGACATCTTAAATATAATGTGTAGAGGTTATATTAACTCCTTCATGAAATATGTTTGCTATAGTTGTGAAACTTCTTTTTGAAATGGAAATTTGTCAGCTACAATGTTTGTGTTTTCATTTTCTAATTTAGTACCATCCACTCTGCATCATTGTAGCATGACTATGACATATTTCCCATACGTTTGAAATGACAACGTACACCTAAGTTCTGATCTGCAGTTTGGGCAGAGCATATCTTGATGGGTTTTTTAGTTAAATGTGTAAAGGCTACAGCTTTAAAATCTGGTATTCTCAAGTGGAGGAATCGTTCTTAATGAATGTCAGTGCTCTAGGTTAATTCACAATGTTCATAGTTATGGTTCCATTTTCTACTTAAATCAAATCAATCATTGATATTAACATCCCCTTCCTCTAACAGTCTTAACATTACCATTATAAATTGGGTATCCTGCTGAACATTTTGGTAAAACATTAATAATCCATCAAACTACAGTTCCTTTTAGACCTTTCTGTAGCTCTTTTGGTGGGAACTTGCCTCTCTTTGACTCAATACGGACTATTGCCTAAAATGGAAGTATACTTAAGAATTCACTCATGAACATTTAAGCCTTGAAGTGGTTCTGCAATGGCAACTAGTACTAACTTGTGCTACACATCTCTTGCAGGTATTTTATTATCAACAAATTTAATGTAAAAGTACTTACATATAACTTGCTGGGTGGAAAAAACTAAAGGTTACTTTACAAATAGGTACACAGCGAACTTTTCTCAGTTATCAATACTTTCTTCTTCACTTTTTAAAGACATGTCAACAGCCCATGTTTGAATCTTGTAGTAAGTGTGTTGACAACATATACAAAAATATTCTGGTTTTTCAGAGCACAAGGTGTTACATGTTTTAATCTCTTCTTCAAAACTACCAACTACAATACCTGTGACCTGTTCTGCAACTCCTCCTGTTAACAACTCTGGGCAAAAGAAACGAAACACAGCACATCATCACAAACCTTTTCTACCTCTGCTACAGTAACATACAAAAGTCCTTTATTCATTTCCCCTAAATATAAAGCAGGCATTTTCTCATAGTACAACCTCCTACCTAAAGTTTGCATTGTCGAGAGGTGTACAGCTTATATACTGAAATGATGAAGGTGCTTTGTCACACTATCTTTGATAAACAAGGTAGTGGTGTCCCTCTGAATGTGTATGCTTTCTAACCTAGCAAGGATCCAATTGTTGTAAAATACTTATTTTGTGTTTTAAACTTCACATTGGAAAGATATGTAGAAATGCCCGTAGTATATCAATGGCCTGCTGTTGAATACAACAAACACTACTACAATTGTATTTCTTCTACAAAAATTTGTTCTACACTTCTAGACACAAGCAACTCTTTTGCAAAAGGAGTACCATTTTTCATTTCATAACATTGTCCACTTTTATCATTAGCGTGAACGAATGTCTCATCCTGAAGATAGCTTTCTTCAACAAAGAAAAGCTTTATAGTACAAGTATGTATTCATTCTCCGTTAAAAACTGTACAAAAGTTACTAGTATTGACTAATCTTGTCTTCTGGTTTTGTCTCCTTATGTACAACACCATTTTGCCAAGAGTCTTCATTCTATTTATAATCAAAATGAAGAGCTTCCTCTTCAAAGCAAAGGTCGTATTAACTACTCCCTAAACTTGTTCTTTCTGTTTCAGTGCCTCTCTTCTTCTTCTACATGGCTTCATATTTTTTCGGTAGATTTATGACCGCTCTACTATGAAACATCCTGACTATGATTTCCTTAAACTGTTTCTGTCTCCTGGTTAAGGTGTGTTCATCTTTGCTACATTGTTTCCTGTTCTTGTAATATAGATATTGTCCACTCTTATTCTTTCTCAGAGTTTGTTTTTTATTTTCATTATTTTGACTTTGTCCTCTAACCAGTAGCTCTTTTTTCTTTCAGCACTTTTTCTGCATTTTCCCCCTTTTCTGTGTCAAAGCAATCAACATTTTTTTTTATTTAGACCTCTTCAGAAATCAACAAATTCATAAAATTAATACTGGTACAAAGCATGACTTTCATAATTAGAAAACAGTACATCTTTTAGAAGAATTGAAAAAAGACATTCATATACATTGTAGCACACAAATTAAAACAATTAAAAACTTTAATTTCTAGATTTGAAAAGCTTAATTAAATCTCAAACAATAAATATGTTATATCTAAAATATATTGGTTTTAATAAACAGTATTGTACCTCTACGAATGGTCTGTTTAGACAGATTTTTAAATACATGAGTTAATTCATGAACACCTCTGCTGCAGAGCTCACATAAGCCTGTCTTATCGCCAGAGTTTATCCAACACTTTTTATAAACTTTTAAGGGTAAAATCCCTAAGTGCAACAAACTTCAGACACTATGTACTAATGTCAATCTCAGGTATCTTTGAGGATTCCATTATGCTCAGGTATCTGCATAAGATTTATAATGTGATAGTTGCGAGTAATACTTTAAATTAAGCTCAAACTTAAACTTTGAGTCAGATTCTTCAACAGGAACTTCAAAAGTGCAGGAGCCCAAGACTGTAAAAGTGCTATTGTGCTCTGAAAATATTTTAATGCTTTGATGAGATTCTTATTGGAAATATAATGCCCTGATGCACCTTTAAATATTTCTAGTTTTAATAGGCCCCTTAAGGATCCTGTTTCGGCATGCAGTAAGTTGTATGTCCATCTAATTAAAGTTGTTAGGGCTCTAGTAAAGAAACTTACTATAGAGAACTCGAGGTGCAGTGCTTGAACAGGGACAGCTTGATTTACCCTTGTAATTGTTTAGATCAGATTCCCTTCTTTCATATTCATAATATGCCATTTGTTTATTGAGATGCATTTGAGGACATATGATAAAATTGGGGGGATTCTCGGACAATATAATTCTAATAGGGGATTAAAATGTCTCTTGCCAAGGAAGAGTCTAATATTTTCAGGGTTCGATGTGGGTGTCCGCCTTAAGACATATGTGCTGGAGATGGGAGGAGTCTTGTAGTGTCTGCCAAAAAATTCTCCCTAAATAAGTGATTCTTTAAATACCCCATTGGGCCTCCCACCAAGTGTCCCGTCAAAACGAGCATAGTGTTGTCTTCCCCCTAAATGATACTACCTTTGTTTTAGGAATGTTTGCTTTTAAAATATTTTCCTCTGTGAAGCTAAATAGTACATTCATGTTTCTTTATAAGCCAATCGATGTAAGGTCCAGAATGACCATGTCATCAGCATACATTAGCATATATATGTTACATGAGACAATTTTGGGAGGAACTTTATTTATTTTAAAAAAACAATCTGGTAGATTGCGTATAAGAAGGGAGAATAAAAGAAGGGCTAAAAGGTATCCCTGCTTTAGGTGATATAGTGTAGATATTAATCTAGTCAAGCCCTCCCCCCATTTGTACTCTGTACCAGGTTTGAGAGTGTAATGCAATGACTAGCTTTAGGAGATTATCTGGCATTTCCACCTTCTGTAGCTTCCTCCACAATGTAGGTCTATCAACGCTGTCGAAAGATGGAGTAAAATCTACAAACCTATTGTAAACCACCTGGGATTTGGACATCACATATTTGTCTGGAAAACTGCATTATTGTCCATTACAGAGTCTTTTAGTCGAAAACCAGCTTGGACCATCATCCCTCTGGAGAAGGCCTGGTCCAGGATACTGTGCGCAAAGATCCTCCTCATAGCATCCAGAAGAGCAATTAGACGGTAGTCGCTGGTATGAGGTGCAAACCTTTTTTTAAGATTGGTAAAAAAAAGCTCCTGAGCCATGATTTGGGTAATTTAGCCAGTTTCATAACAGTAAAAATAAGGGGGGGATAAAGCTTTGTTCCAGCCTTCTGGATTGCTTTGTTGGACTTTCACAGGGATCTTATCTGGCACCATAGCTGCTGAAGTTCTAGTCTTCGTTATACATTGAGCGAATTGCTGTTCAGATGTAGCTGTTACATGCTGGTCCATTACAATCAGGGACTTATTATTGCAGGATTCACTGAGGTTATCAAAGATGATGTTCATCTTATAACGGTCAAGGAGCTACTTTTCTCAGTCATATGAAGATACTGGAGAGACTTTCAAGGATTTTTTAGTGCCTGTTACATTTGTGATGAAGCTCCAGAATAACTTGCTATTTGTTTCAGAGCAGCTACTTGGGGATCTTCCCAACGTATATCATTCAATTCTTTATTGCTTTTCTCCTTCATTCATTTTATGTTTTTTTTCTATTTAGCTTACGAGAATTCAATGTATTGTCTGATTAATTTATTGAGCCTAATTGTAAGCTGATCTGGTGATTTTCTTTTTATCTTTGAGGTGTTAGTTCCTGAGAAGTTGATATTTTCTGCAATGTATTCATGACGGAGGAAAGAGTGTTTTCAAAACCTATGATAGGGTCAGTCTGTTCATTAATTTGCTGCAGCAGTGAAGAGATACTTGAGGCATTCAATTTGTTTATGATGTTAGTGTTCCATATTATTCAATCTTCTTTATGCACCATTGAGGTGTTGCCATTCACATTCAATAAGGCCCATGAGGAAGCACACTGCAGAGTTAATACAGGTTTCAAAATCAGTGTTGCATGATCACTTTCTTGAGTAAATTCAGAGTTTAGGTACAAAGCTTTCCGATATTGGCCCTGGGTGCAAATTATGTAATCTAGTATAGAAGAGCTGAAAAAGTCCTTTTTTGTATGTGCAGCCGGGACATCTCCCTCCAATTTTCCATTCAATAACACTCAATTGATTCCATTAGATAGTTCAAGTAGTATTTGCCCACGTTTATCTGCTTTAATGGAGGTCGGAAACTCTGGAACCACTATGGACTATGTGTAGTCAACGTCTTTATTCCTAAGGATTTTCAGAAGAGCATTAGAAATTTTTCTGTTGAAATCACCTCTACGCCTCTCATGAACACGTTGCAAAACGGAACGTTTAAAGGTATTGCTGCATTTTTACCAGGTTTACTAGCACCCGCTTTCCGTTTCACCCTTTCTGACACTGTTGAACTGGCACTATTCTCATAAACACACGGATCCCGTCCCTCGATATCGCATCACATTTTGATTAAGTTTGAAGACAGTTTACGCAGATAACACGAGCGTCCCGTGCACACTGTTTGGGATATAAGGTTGATGGTTACAAAAGTACACATCCTGTGCTCCAGACAAATCATGAAAATGCATATGTTGAATTCGCCTATATTCTAATGTGTATATTTTTCTTGTTAGATTGTGAAGCCCCTGAAGAAGGGATAAGGGCCCGAAATGCATTGGGCAGTCAATTGAATATGAGATAAAAGAATGATGTAAAGATAACATCACCGAAAAACTGATCTAAAATTGAGAAGGAATTGAATCAAACAATTTTCTCGTGAACTCACAACCAAATGAGTACAAATTATTTGAAAATCTTTCATTTTGAGTGCGTTTGGGGACGTTGTCCACACTTGGTATAACGCTTTTCTGCTGCCCCCTTCATCGTCCTCATCATCACTTCTGTACCTGGCTGGCTTTCGACGTTCCCTCCCAGTGTCCCCTGGATGGATGCTGGCACTCGGTTCCAGGCATGGTGCATTCTCGCTGGAAGCTGACCTGGCTTTGCGCCTCCCCCACCAGTGCTCCTGCCTTGGTCAGTACTCCTAATGTTGGATATCTTTACTCCCAACAATGGCTTAGCTCCTGCAATGCCAGTTTCTTGAAAAACAAATTGCCAGCTAGTGGAGAGAGTAGTTTGCTCTATTAGTGGCCCTTTAACAGTCGAAATAGGGGACACTCCAAAAAGCGTTGCTGGCCCTTTAAGAGGGCTGAAACCTTGTCTGAGCAGCAGCGTGTCCTGTCAGTCTCTGGCTGCTCTCCAAGCAGCAAGCAGGCTCCGAGAGCTCATGCATGATTGTTATTGTACAAGAAGTGGCACCTTCCTGTACCCAAACAATCTTGAGGAAGAGGAAGTAACAAGGAGAAATAAAGCAATTTTTCCTCGTTATGCCTCCCCTGAGAAGGCTATGTTTTTGGAACATTCCCAGATTTTCCAGTAATGGTGTATCTGGGAATGTGTAAAAAAATCCATGGGAATTGTCTGTGAACACCCATGCAGCTCCGATGGAATGCCTTCCAGAGGCAGAGTTTCGCAATACAGCAATTTGCGCTGCATTACTTCTGATTTATAAAGCCACGCAGGGCTATGCAAAATGGCCTTGCGTTGCTTGATAAATTGCATTTTAAGGTTTGCGTCATGCATGCACC
Organism: Lissotriton helveticus; assembly: GCF_964261635.1. NCBI lineage: Eukaryota > Metazoa > Chordata > Amphibia > Caudata > Salamandridae > Lissotriton > Lissotriton helveticus. The sequence continues at coordinate 568,121,355 of NC_136071.1, forward strand.
ACATTGCGTGGCGCAAACATGACGCAAACCCTTGCCAAATAGTGACCTTCATTTTTTACCTTCGCGTTCATGTAACAACATCATGGCACATTTAACAATTTCTAAATGCAAATATTTTAAATCATTCTCGTAAAATGGGCTTATGTGAGATTCTCTTTAATCTTTTTGAAACTGTTTACAGAAACGTAGATATATATTTGCATATATTGGCTAATTTATTAGGGTTCCATTATGGTAACTGGCTTTCACATGAATAAGTGTGGCATTGTGTAAGTCGGGGAGTGTATTATTGTAGAACAATGCAAATGTATGTGAATAGCGAGCATAAGTCGACTTTACGGCAAGGCAACCGTGATAATTACACACGAAATTCCAAAAGACTATTTTATAATATTTATACATCGGACATAGTACGTCTATTGATAAGATTTTCCAAGATATATTTCTTGCATGAGTAAGAGGACATTTGACAAGGTAGACACGATTCAAAGTGAGACATAGCCATTAAAATCTGCTAAAATACAGACCAGATTGGCTGCTGTGGAGCTAAAGGGCGCCGGGTCTCCAAATGTTTCCATGGACGTACAGTAACAACGATCCAATTTAGAAACCTGCGTCAATGAAATACGCAGCACAGCAAAATGAATTCCTTCTAGCTAGAGCGTCAGTCTTTTGGGGCTCAGCACCCCTGACGATAACTTTGCTTGAAGTGGGGGTACGTGTGTTCATTTGTTACAACAGTTGTAACCTTGCCAAGGTCTCCTCTCTGCTGTCTTTCATCCTTGATTTATGACGGTTATTCTAACTGTCTCTCAGCTGCGCTCCAGGAATCTAAACTTTTAAAATGGCAAGGTAAACTCTAGTGATCATCTAATATTACAAGCCAGGTGTACATGATGGGAATTAAGTTGGTGTTATATTATATTAAAATGTTAATTGACTTTCAAATCAAAATGTATTTCTGAATAGGTAAATAGTAGGCATCATCAACCGAGTCTTGTACTGCATAAAATCGAAATACTGTTATCGACCTACACAAATATAGACTGAAGAATGACTGTTATTATATTGTCATAGTTACGTGCTTGCAATCACAGTTTCGTACATGATCAACAAGTCTGTATCTATCTTTCAATTATCATTCTGCATGTACACAAACATGCAGGAAACTTTAGTATCTTAAAATAATAATAATGTTGATGAACTAAGGAACCCTAAACAAGCACTCATAAACAAAACTTAAAATCATTGGAAATACGAGTTACAAATAAATTCAATTGTTGTCATTGCCACTGAGAAATTCTATGCACTGTGAGCGATGATTTTTTTGCTGATGCAGCAGGCGCATATTGTTTATACTGACGACTGGTGTTTTTTTTCTCCTAGCAACACAATACTAGCATATAGAAGGTAGATGCTTGCATATCAACTCTGTATCAAGAGGTGGGGTCAAATTGACATCATACTGAATATGTCACTATTTTTGGATAGCCTTATGAAAGCTCACGCCTTGCTTCAATGCACCATATTGCTAATTCAAAGATGGCTGATTGTTATTGAGGTTGCATAACCAACATATTACTTTGAACAGTGTACCAACATAACAAAATATGTACTGCGGGTGTGGAGGATAGCCAAAGGCATTTATACATTACATTCTAATATAAAGATTAAGGCCTTATTTTGAGTTTGACGGTTCATGTACCGCCGTTCAGGTGGTGGTGGTCCGACGGCATGGGACCCATCTGCCGTATTATGAGTTGGGCAGATTGGCTTTGCAATGACTGTGGCTGTACTGTTGGACCCGCCAACCCACTGTCAACCTCTGGGGTGGCAGTTGAGGGAAGATAGCCCCCATTAGGCGTTACAGAGGTGCAACACTGCCATCCGTATTACCAGTCGACTTCCTGAAGAGCCGATCACGGCGATTGAACCACCTCCTAAAAGTTAGAGGAAATGGAGGATTTTGGGTGTATACCCACCCTTTTCCAGTCTTCCCAGCAGATTTTAACATGGGTCCCTTTCGCCAGGGCCCCCTACACAGGAGCTTCTTCACCCTAGGAATACGACCCTGCCTCCGCAAAATATAGGTATATCCTTTGGTACCATGTACCCATTACCTGGACTGGCCACTTATGGGTCGGACCCAGGCAATGGGTAGGCAGTATTTTTCCACATATATCATGCATATGTGTGCAATCAACACATATGTAGTCAGAATGTACAGACAGAAATCGATATGTATGGAAATACATTGTCCACTGCAAGACCTCCACAGCCACACTGCAGGCCCCACTGGGAACACGTAATATGGCAGTCAAAAGGCCACAGGTGCAGTGGTTTGCTAACGGTTGCGGATACGGTCCTTCAAACTCTTAATACGGCCCTAAGTTAGGTAGATTCCAGCAATGCCAAACACACCTTCCTTACAAGTGCTTTACTGTTTGGTAGCATGGTCCAAGCTCATGGGTTCACTAACACAATTATCGAACAAAACAATATTGAGATACAGAAATATTGTGGCATACAAATTGATTAGAAACATATTGTTTCACTATACTTATAATGGTAAGTACAAACATACTGAACAAAAATATAGTTTCACACTAACATTGATAAAAAACATACAACAATATTACTTTTTAGTATGACATATATGGTTTAAAATTGTAAATTTGACATATTTTAATATATAACCATAATAGCATGTAAATTAAAAAAAATTAAATAATATTTATTACTGTATTTAAATATATACTTATACAAACACACACACATGTATATATATTACTTACTGGCGGTCGCCAGTAGGTAGTTATAGTTAGGATTGTTTTCCATAGGAAATCTACAACATTCTATTGGGAATAACTTTGGCGCAGATTGAGGGATCTGCCTGTAATTTTCCTCAAATTTGCCTCGCTGCGCTCCGCTCCTTTCCTGAAAGTTTGGGGGGGATTCGTCAAGAGGGGGCCGAGATAAAAGGGGGGGTCCCAAAACGTGTTTTCCCCATGTTAATTTCCGTCGGGCGGTTGGAATCACTTTTAGCTCGAACGGCTGAATGGATTTTCACCAAACTTGGCAAAATTGTAGGGACTGGTAGCCCGATGTGCCTTTGCTATGTCTCAAGATATGCGCTCCAGAGGATTTTAAATAATTTAGGTTAAAAAAAATATATATATCTATAAGCGCGCCCCGGTACGCGCACCGGGTAGCGTACCAGCGCGCAACGCGAGTTCGCGCGCGGAAAGCTGATTGGCTCTCGGGTGTCTGTAAACATTCCAAACAGTCTGGAGCGGCTGCCATCTTGTGTCTCGGTAGGATTTAGACACAAGAGGTGGCAAAAACAAAGGGGGAAATGACCAAAAGGGGGCAGGGTAGACCCCCCTGACCCCCTAGGTTTGATGTGGGGGCCATAAAAGGGTCCCGCGGGACAAAAAATTTTTTTAATTTTCTTTCGATTTTCGCGGGGGGAGCGTCCGGTACGCGTACCGGGGAGCGTACCAAAAGGCAAACCCAGTGAAACAGTAAAATAATAATTTAAAGTGCTTAGAGGTAGGGTAGCTCTGCATAGAGTTGTTGTGTTGTGTGGGTGATATAAGTACCAGCATGTAGGTACCAATGCAGAGTTTTAAATTCAATGTAGATTGTCTCCTCTGTAGATAATTTGCATGGTGTTACAGAAGTTATTGTGGTATATGGAATCCATACCATAGTTTGTCAGGAAAGTAGAAACAACATGGAGGCAGGAGATGAAAAAGAGATGTCAAATACACATTGGAGATAATATAGTGGGAGAAAGGAAGTAACTATGAGCAAAATTACTATGTGACATAAAAAAGTTGCACAGTATACTATAAGTCTCACATTATATTATATTCATTTTAGTACTATTTCATGAATTACATATAAAAAAGAATAATGTCTGGAACAATTTTTAATTATTAAATAATAATTTATTGCTGTGATTTTTCAAAATGTAATAACACTTCCAACATTATATCGTCAGGAATGTCCTCATTTTCAGTCCATGATTCCATTTCTTCCACACAATTAACTAACTCTTCGTCTAGAGACTGATCCATAAAGTCAAAGTCTTCCTCAGGATTATTTTGAAGAACTATTTCGAAATAAATATTTGCTTCTCCTTCCATTTTCTTGCTGTAAATTGCATTAAAAATAAATATATCAGTAGAGTTAGGGCAGTGTTGGGTTTAAGTTTAGACAGGTACTTCTGAGTTTTTAACAGTGAAGTTATCTTTGGGCAGTGTATGGTATCAGGCAGGAAGTAGAAATATCAAAAAAGTGTATGTGAAGAAGCCTAAGTAATTTCATATTATAACAGAGAAGCCTAACTCAATCCATAACTATAACAGAGAAGCCTATCTCAATCTATAACTATAACAGAGGGACAGTAAATAACTATGAGAAAACGTTTTTACAAATTAACTTAAAGTGCCCCTTACAAATTAACAACTTACCTTATTAAAAGGTGATGAAGATAAATGGAGAAATTTTTTTCAAGATGTACCTCAGGTAGGTGTAGTCAAAATGGCCATGTTTCCCTCTCATTTTTCATTTATATTCATGTACATAACCAATCAAATGTCAGGAAAAAAAGTAGAAAATGAAAGTAACATTTTAATTGGTTGTAAATCCTAACACTTCATATGTGTTTTTGTCATGTAATTTACCTCAGGATATTTAGACAGGGCTACAGCTCAAATGGCTCAATGGAATTCCACCAACTTTGGGAACATGGTAGGGACTGGTATGTAGTAGGGCCTATTCTATATTTGGTGAAAATCTCTCCAGTGTTTTTTATGTAAATTAACTTTTACCATTTTTTGGGAGCGCTCACCGGTGCGTTCCCCGGTACGCGTACCGGTAAGCGCAACGGGAGTCCTCCATCTTGTGTTTCGGTAGATTTGAGACACAAGATGGAGGACAAACAACGTTGGGAATGGGTAAAAGGGGGCACGGTAGACACCCCCTGACCCCCTAGGTTTTCTGAGGGGGGCTTAGGAAGCCCATATAAGCCCAAAAAAACCAATTTAAAAAAAAAAATTCGCGGGGGGAGCGCCCGGTACGCGTACCGGGGAGCGTACTTTGGTGAAAAATAGTGAAAAAAGTTAGAGAAAAGTAATCATTTTGAGTGATCAGAGGTAGGGTAGCTCTGAAAAGAGCTTTTGGGTTCTGTGGCTGATTTAGGTACCTACAAGTAGGTTCCAATGCACAGTCTTATATTCAGGAGGAATATTCTATTCCCCTCATCTGAGAAGTGCACACCATCTCCTCTGTAGATATCTTGCATTTTGTAACGCAAGTTATTGTTATATATTGAACCCATTCCATAGTCTCTCATGGAAGCAGAAACAGATTTATTCACATGTTTCCATGCTTTCTCAAATTGTGGACAAAATTGGTTGGACCACTTCCATTTCTGTCTTTGGCATATATTGGAATATACCAAGGCAGTTTGTGGAAAAAGTGTCATCAATTGCCCAAAGGTGTCCTTTAAAACCATCTCCAGACCTACCCCAGTCAAAGTGCCTAGGTCATTTCCACCACAGTGCAAAATTATGAGGTCAGGGTGTGGCAGATGGTAAAAGGTTTTCACCAATGGTATCAATTGATGACATCTCAATCCTCTTTGGCCAATCCATTTTATGTGCACATTTGGTAAATCAAGGTTGTGAAAATTTCTGATAGCTGCATACCTTTGAGCCCAGTGAATGTAGCTATGTCCAATAATCCAGACAGAGTACATGGTGAGAGGAGGTTCTGGTGCAGTCAGATGAAGTGTAGGAATGAAATGGCAGTTGGAACAGTAGGAGTTTGCAAAAAAAAAATGTGGAGTTTCAGTGCTCTTGAATCACAAGCAATGATTGGTGGATTCAGATAGTTGAAAACTGAAAGTTAGGGTGCATGGTTCTGTTCTGTGAAAGAAGTAATTTGAATGGTTAAGAAAAAGTAATTAAAAGAAAGATTGCACCTGATAAGCTGGTGTATTGAGAGGTCAAACATCCTTGCTGAGTTAATTTGCAACATTGTAGAATTAAATTTTAACCCTGAGAGCTCAGTGAGGAGGGAGTTGCTATGGTAACAGGTAGAAAGGGTTGAGGGGGGGAAGGGTGTTGATTTGAAAATAGAGAGGGAAGAGTTTTAATTGGTTAACATGAGGGATATGTGTGTAGAATTAGAGGTTTTCTGTGCCATTCATGGTTGCAGTGTCTGGAGTACATACCTTTTGCTCTGCTAAAGAAATATTGGTGTGTGTATCTGACACTGTTCTTAATCTCCCAAAGCATTTGTAAAGGTGAGTTATGATTCATTCAATATAGATAGAGAGTTTAGATTAGGAAGCACATTGAGCTTCTTTGCTGTTGGTTTGTGTGATGCTTTTTGAAAATGCATGGTATCAATATTTGCAAGATAGAGGATTTGTATTTTGTAAAATAGTGAGGTTTTAGTAGTGAAATTGAATGCTTGTACACAGGACCTGCTCTCTGTTTCTAAAATGTTATTCAAAAAACGATTTTGGAGCAAATCAATGGCTTTTACATGTTTGAGAAGGAATAAATAGTGTGTGCATGATTACATAAAAATATTTGAACCTTTCACAATCATGTCACCTGTGTTACCTCAGATTAGGAAGCAGACTGAGCTTCTTTGCTGTTGGTTTGTGTCATTTTTTTGGTAATGCTTGGTAGGAATGTTTGCAATAGAGGGGAAATGTATTTTGTAAAATAGTGAGTTTTCAGTACTGAAATGGAATGCTTGTACATAGGACCTGCGCTCTGTTTCTAAAATGTTATTCAAAAAACGATTTTGGGGCAAATCAATGGCTTTTACATTTTTGAGAAGGAATAAATAGTGTGTGCATGATTACATAAAAATATTTGAACCTTTCACAATCATGTCACCTGTGTTACCTCAGATTAGGAAGCACACTGAGGGCCTTATTTATGAAAACAGCGATGCGTCAGTTTTCGCTGCGCACACCTTGCGACACCAATGATGCGTCATATTTAATGTATGATGCATCATGTCGCAAGGAGTTACAGATAAGTCAGTATTTCTGACGTATCTGTAAGCGCAAACGTGACGCATTGCTGGAGTGTGTCACAAAAGTGACGCAACTCCAGCAATGCGTCCTTTCAAATGGGGAAAGCCCCATGGGAAAGGGCTTGCGCCAGTCTTACGCCTGCTGTGAGGCAGGCGCAAGATTGTGTCGTAACAGTGTCCTAAAAGGGACGCAGTGAAATCTCATAGATTTCACTGCGTCACTATTACGAGGTTTTTTACGGGGGAACGCCCCCTCTGCATACATTACACCTGACGCGGGTATAATGTGGTGCAGGGGTTTAAAAAGTGACGCATCTACCTAGATGCATCATTTTTTAAATATGGCGCAACAAGGCACATGTTTTATGCCGCCGATGCGTCACAAAAAGTGACGCATCACCAGCGCAAAACTGACGCTGGGCCTCATAAATGAGGCTCTGAGCTTCTTTGCTGTTGGTTTGTGTCATGCTTTTTGATAATGCTTGGTATCTACATTTGCAAGATAGAGGATTTTTATTTTGTGAAATAGTGAGGTTTCAGTAGTGAAGTTGAATGGTTGTACATAGGACCTGCGCTCTATTTCTAAAATGTTATTACAAAAAACGATTTTGAGGCAAATCAATGGGTTTCAGTAGTGAAATTGAATGTTTGTACATAGGACCTGTGCTCTGTTTCTAAAATGTTATTTAAAAAACGATTTTAGGGCAAATCAATGGGTTTAAGTAGTGAAAATGAATGCTTGTACATAGGACCTGTGCTTTGTTTCTAAAATGTTATTCAAAAAACGATTTTGGGGCAAATGAATGGCTTTTACATTTTTGAGAAGGAATAAATAGTGTGTGCATTATTACATAAAAATATTTGAACCTTTCACAATCATGTCACCTGTGTTACCTCAGATTAGGAAGCAGACTGAGCTTCTTTGCTGTTGGTTTGTGTCATTGTTTTGGTAATGCTTGGTAGGAATGTTTGCAAGAGAGAGGAAATGTATTTTGTAAAATAGTGAGTTTTCAGTACTGAAATGGAATGCTTGTACATAGGACCTGCGTTCTGTTTCTAAAATGTTATTCAAAAAACGATTTTGGGGCAAATCAATGGCTTTTACATTTTTGAGAAGGAATAAATAGTGTGTGCGTGATTACATAAAAATATTTGAACCTTTCACAATCATGTCACCTGTGTTATCTCAGATTAGGAAGCAGATTGAGCTTCTTTGCTGTTGGTTTGTGTCATTTTTTTGGTAAAGCTTGGTAGGAATGTTTGCAAGAGAGAGGAAATATATTTTGTAAAATAGTGAGTTTTCAGTACTGAAATGGAATGCTTGTACATAGGACCTGCGCTCTGTTTCTAAAATGTTATTCAAAAAACGATTTTGGGGCAAATTAATGGCTATTACATTTTTGAGAAGGAATAAATAGTGTGTGCATGATTACATAAAAATATTTGAACCTTTCACAATCAAGTCAGCTGTGTTACCTCAGATTAGGAAGCAGACTGAGCTTGTTTGCTGTTGGTTTGTGTCATTTTTTCGGTAATGCTTGGTAGGAATGTTTGCAATAGAGAGGAAATGTATTTTGTAAAATAGTGAGTTTTCAGTACTGAAATGGAATGCTTGTACATAGGACCTGCGCTCTGTTTCTAAAATGTTATTCAAAAAACGATTTTGGGGCAAATCAATGGCTTTTACATTTTTGAGAAGGAATAAATATTGTGTGCATGATTACATAAAAATATTTGAACTTTTCACAATCATGTCACCTGTGTTACCTCAGATTAGGAAGGACACTGAGCTTCTTTGCTGTTGGTTTGTGTCATTTTTTTGGTAATGCTTGGTAGGAATGTTTGCAAGAGAGAGGAAATGTATGTTACCTGTGTTTCCTCAAATTAGGAAGTGGATTGTACAGATGAGGTGAGGCATGTCCAGGGGCACAAAGGAGTTGAGGGCTGTGTCCATAAGTGCAATTGAGAGGACTTACCTCCTCTGACCCTTAGACAAGCATTATCTAATCTGTGCCCCTTGGACAGGCCTCAATACATTGAGTATAATTGATGGTAACAGGGTGCAGATGAGATGAGGCGTGTCCAGGGGTGTAGATGAACTGAGGCCTGTCTAATGGTGCAGATGAGTTGAGGTCTATTCAGGGTTGCAGATGTGGTGAGGATTGTCCAGGGGTGCATAGGAGGTGATGCCTGTGTTGAAGAGTGTAGTGGAAGAGTGGTCTATCCAGGGGTGGAAAGGAGGTGAGGGCTGTGTCTAAGAGTGCAGTGGGGGATAGGCTTCATGAAGTGCAGTCCAGTGCACTCTTAGACACCGGCCTCAGCACCTATGCTCCCCAGGACAGTCCTTACCTCATGTGTACAATCTGCTTACTAATCTGAGGAAACACAGGTGATATGATTGTGAAATGTGCAAATATATTTTTTTAATCATGCAGATACTATCCAATCCTTGTCAATAATGTAAAACCAATTCATGTGCCCGAAATATTTTTTTAGAATTATATTTAAAAAACAGAGATAATGTCATATGTATAAGTATTATAGTGTTTATATTGTTTGCTTATTGTCATTGTTTTGTTGTTTGGTAATAGTGGTCTATAATGATTTTTTTTTTTGTTTTCCACAGATTAAAATCAAGATTTCAATAGTAAGGAAATATGCCCTCAAGGCAAAGGAGACGAAAAGATGCTAAGCGGAAAAAATCAAAAACAGCAACGGAATTAACGCAGTCTCCTACAACAAATACTTCAAAAAACAGGAAAAAAGCTCCTGGTAAGACAACTAAGTCTTTCTTACGGAACATATGTAGATAAAAAAAAAATGTTGGACAGAATGTAGAAAAAGAGAAGGAGAGAGCAAATTTGAAGAGGAAGGAGAGATTCCCAAAAAATGTTACTACTGCAGCAGGAGACAATAATATGTATAGGAATAGAAGGCAAAAATCAATTTAGGGACATTCGTAAACGAATGTTTCGCAATAGGGTGGTTTTGAATTTGTTAAAAAATATTAAAAAAGGTAAACAGAGATCTGCTTTTTATAAGAAAAAGAAAAGTGTAGAGAAGATTGTTGATCAGGCTTTTGAAGTTAAGAAAAAATTATGTATTTTAATAATCAATAGAATTAGGACACTTAACAAGACAATTGATGTTTTCAAATCAAACAGTAAATGGAAAAGAGTAATTAATCGGACTAATTTTTGTAAAGTATTTTCTGGAGAATGGATGCACAGTTCAAGTTGTGAGCCATTTTTTAATGAGGAGAGTTACTTTCAGGAGAATGATTTAGTGCATGCAGTTGACACCAGTGGTCGAGCATATGAGGTGAAAGACGGTTGTCCGATTGAAAAAGAGAAACTTGTGCCTAGAGAACCAGAAGATGTGTTAACTGATGAAGTTTTAGGGAGACGTACTAAGGGTCCAGTGTACACTTGGAAGTGTAGTAGTATTTGTAGTGTGCGACAGGAATCAATCGATTTGTTTTGTAATTTCTTACGTACATATAGTAAGAAAACTCTAAAACAGAAAATGAAGATGTTGCAAGACTTAGATCCTTGCAGAGTGAGAGAAAACACAGGTTTGCAAGGGCATTCACTTGCTTGTCTTTCTAGAAAAGTCTGTCAGAGTGTTTTTCATCATTTTAGGATGTTAGCAGTGCATCATAACAAAATGAGGAAATTAGTGAGAAGGTTGTATTATGCAAAAAGTCTAGCACTTAAGCTTAAACAATTAAACAGTGCGCTTTTGCATGGAACTGAATTAGATGTGAAGAAGATTTGTGAAGAAATTGAGAATTGTTATTTTGGTGAAAAAGAGGACAGTGTAGAAATTGACACAGAAATTCAAGGTAATGTGGAAGACAATGTACAGATTTCAAGTACAGAAAAGTTTGACCAGGAAATTATCAGGTTTAAGGTGAAATCAAGTGAAAGGCCAAATTTTACTTGTGTGTGTTGTCGACGAACTCATTATAAGCATCAAACTAGATTAGTTGATTTATACGTAAAAAGTGAAAAGATAAATAATTATGAGTGGAAGGATTTTGCAACTTATTTGTGGGTGGAGAATTCTTTTGATTTGAGTTCTGATCAGCGTATTTGTAAATATTGTTATGATAAATTAAATCAAAACAAAATGCCTGCCAGAGCTGTTCATAATAATATGGAGTTGGTAGACATTCCTCCTGAATTGATGGATTTAAATACATATGAGTCTATGTGTCCATCCTTTTCAGGCAATTGTTCGCATGGAGCCTAAGATAGGGAAATTGCCTCCTTCAGATTTACAGAGAGGATTAAAGGGAAGAGTTGTTTATTTGCCTCTGGATTTCAAGAAAAATATTGATACAATTGGTGTAGAGAAAGTGGAAGAGGAACCTCTGGTTATTCTAGTTAATGGGGTTCCGACAAAGAGTAAGAAAATCTGGCAAGATTTAGTGGATGTTAGGAAAGTCAAAAAGGCAACATTGTATTTGGTCAAAAACAATGAGTACTACAAACATGTATGTGTTGGAGCAGAGGAAACAGCTGCAGATGCAGACAGTGATTGTTCAGCTGGCCAAATTGAAAAAGTTGATGTGTCTAGAAGTGAAGAAATATATGAACATTATACTGTTCATCCTTTGCATTCCAAAGAAGTACTGGGGAATGCAATTGACTTGTTTCAAATGAAATAAGCAAAAGAAAGTCCCATTAGTGTATGGGAAGAAAGTTTGGAAGCTCGTTGTTTTCCACAGCTATTTCCAACAGGTCGAGGTGGACGATATGACGATCGACCACTTCAAATTCCAGCATCTGAATACCGGACTTTAAGATTATATGCTGAAGATCCAAGGTTTCGTCAATGCATCCCATATTTGTTTCATCTACTGTATGAAAGTGACTTGTCTGGGCTTTCTTATGCAGTAAACCATACACTGAAAAGTGGAGCACATCTGCAAAATGTTTCAGCGAGGGACTTTATGGAGAAAGTCAATCTGCAAGACAATATTTTGGAATCTCATCTAATCAATCTCATGGCATGTCAGCGTGGTACAAACGAGTATTGGTACCGTCGTCATGGGGAATTGAAATGTATGCTAAGAAACTTAAGAACTCCTACATGGTTCCTCACTCTTAGCTGTGCTGAGTATGCATGGGATGACTTACTTCAATTTCAACGAGAGGCAAATGCAAACATACAAAATATATAATTCAAAACACCTGGAGAACTGTGTTCTTTGGATCCAGTGAATGTATGCAGATATTTCAATCATAGATTTGAAGGTATGATGTCTTTCATTACCAACAAAAAAAATCCTCCCCTTGGAGACGTTTTGGATTTCTTTTGGAGAAAGGAGTATCAAGCGAGAGGTGCTCCTCACATACATATGTTGTTATGGATTAAAGATGCACCCAAATTTGGAACAGATTCGGATGAAACAGTGATGAGTTTCATTGAATAGTATTCAACATGTGCTGTTCCGAAAACTACCGAGGAAAACAGTTTAAGGCAACAAGTTTTACGCTTTCAATCCCATCGTTGTGGGAAGTATTGTCGTAGAAAATTCAAAAACAAGGAAAAGTTCTACACAAAATGTCGTTTCAGCTTTCCACGACCAGTGATTTCTAAAGGAAGAGTAAATAATTTGATGTCTTCTCTACGACATACTGTGACGAGGAAATCACCCAAAAATACATACAATTTAAAAAGAAACGAAGAATCCAAGTACATCAACGACTACAACCCAGTGATTTTGTCCATGTGGAATGCTAACATGGATATTCAATTCGTTGCTGACAACTATATTGCTGTGGCTCGATATGTGACGTCTTACATCCCAAAAAAAGAAAAGACAGAACTGAAGGAAATGTGGGAGGATATTTCACATGAAAAGAGTCTAAGCAAGAAATTATACAGTTACAGTCTGAAGATGTTGTCACATCGAGAAATTGGAGCATATGAATATTCTGATCGATTGTCATCAGCAAGTCTATATGACAAATCTAGAACCATCATTTGGGTGAGTCTAGGTCTTGCTGCAACACGAAACCGAGTTTTGAAATCTGTACAAGAAATAGAGTATTTGGCGGAGTAAGAACCAGAAAGTAAAGATATTTTGAAGACAAACATGTTGAATACATACTATCCAAATAGAAGCCCTTACCTTGAGAACGCTTGTCTCTATGAAGTTCTGCAAAGATATATTTATAGGAGGAACATCCGAGAAGATATCAATAATGGAATATATGCTGTCATTGGATGTGAAGGATGTCTAGTGAAACAGAGAAAAGGTCATTTGATTAATCATCGAAAATTGAGTTGCGAAAATCCAGACAAAAGGGAATTCCACTATTTGGCTCTTTTGCAACTCTTTAAACCATGGCGTACAGAAAATGAACTACTTGGAGATTTTCTCTGTTGTGAAGACTCTTTTAATGCAACCAAGGATACCATAGAATGTCCTGTTTTTCCAAATTATCTGCAAATGTTGAACGAAGAAATAAAGCAAGAAGCAACAATTGCTGCAGAGATTGCGAGAGACAGTTCTCAAGACAGTCAGAGTTCTACTTCATTGAGTCAGGATCCACTAGGAGGACCAATTATTCAAAATGAGGCTGCCACTGCCATGGATGAGGTGGAAAGAGCAGTGGAACAATCAATCAATCAATCAATCATAGCACTTGTATAGCGCGCTACTCACCCGGAAGGGTCTCAAGGCGCTCGGGGGAAGGGGGCCGCTACTGCTCGAACAGCCAGGTCTTGAGATGTCTCCTGAAGGCGAGGTGGTCCTGGGTCAGCCGAAGGTGGATGGGGAGGGAGTTCCATGTCTTGGCCGCCAGAACAAGCTGAAGAGGATGAAGTTAACTTAGAAGATTTGGTGAAACAACTAAACATTGAGCAGAAACAGATATATGACGAAGTCACAGAACAGGTTGAACATGGATTCAGTCATGAGAAAAAAGAGTGCTCATGTACATCATTTAAGCCTGTCCGACTGTATGTGAGTGGAGAAGCGGGAACTGGAAAAAGTTTTCTGATTAAAGCAATTGCAATTTATTTGCAGAAAAGGACTGAATCAGCGTTGTCTTGTGTTGTTACTGCTCCAACTGGGCTTGCAGCACATAACATTAAAGGGATTACTTTACATCGTTTACTGATGCTACCAGTTGAGCATGATAACAAATTACAATACCACAAGCTATCTGGAGATGCTTGTTCTGAAGTTTCAAGAGTCCTTAAGAAAATGAAACTTCTTATCATTGATGAGGTAAGCATGGTCTCAAATCTAATGCTTGCTTTTGTGCATTTGAGAATGCAAGAAATTCTTAGAACAGACTATGATGTCTTATTCGGAGGAAAACACATTATTGTTTTTGGAGATCTACTGCAGTTGACTCCAGTGAAAGGACAACCAGTGTTTAAAATTGTCACGCATGAAGATACCAGGAAGTGCCTAGAAAGCATTGGAAACTTTAATATATGGTTAAATTTCAAATATGCAGAACTACTTCAAAATATGCGACAGACAAAGGATGAAGATTATAAAAATATTCTACAAGATGTAAGAATCGGAAAAGTAAGTGAGCATGGGAAAGAAACTTTACATGCACGATTAATTTCAAATTTGTATCCAAATGAGAACATTCTTCCAGAGAATATTTTTAAGAAAATTAACGAGAACAAATCTGGAATATGTTTGATGCCAACTCTGAAAGAATGTTCCATTTTCAACAACAAAATGTTAAAGTTAGAAAATGAAGAGATTGTGAAACTGGAAGCTATAGATAAAATAGAGCATATGGGAGCAACAATTATTTTGTCTGAAAATTTGAAATCGAAATTGGATTCATTAGAGAAGAGTATATCGAAAACTGCTGGTTTTGAAAAGACTCTGAATGTGTGTTTAAATTGTCGTATCATTTTGAGAAGGAATTTAAATGTTGAAAGAGGTCTGGTAAATGGAGCAATGGGCCATGTTGTTGGTTTTGTGAATTACAAAAATAGAGATGGAACTGAAATTTTAAAAATTTAATTTGATGGCATTGACGAAATAGAACAAATTTGTCGTTGTTCAGCTAGATTTTTGCTTGTGAAAGACTTATATGTTCGCCGAAAACAGTTTCCTGTTTGTTTGGCATATGCGGTGACAATTCATAAATCTCAAGGTTTAAGTGTAGATAGTGCTTTGGTGAACATTGGAAGTTCTGTGTTTAAAGAGGGTATGGCATATGTGGCATTATCACGAGTCAGAACTTTATCAGGATTGTACTTGATTGAGTGTGATGAAACAAAGATTTGTGCTGATCTAGATTGTGTTAAAGAATACAATAGGTTAAGAAGAGAGTATGCTCCACATTTGCCTCAATATCCTCTGTTTGAAAAACATGCGGTAGGACGAAAAAGAAGAAATGAGAATAATTGCAGTGAGGTAGTAGCAAAAAGACAAAAAGTAGATGAAACTGTAATTGTAAGTAGAAAGAAAAAGGATTCTGTTGAAGATGTTATTGGATTTCAGTTTGAAAACAGTTCTGGTGTCAACTGCTATGCTAATGTAGTGATTAATGTTGTTTTTTTTCTTCAAAATTTACAAGAACAGATTGTTGAAAATCGTTATCAAACATTCTGCTGTTTATTGAATTCTGTGTTTGAGAAATGTAGCAGTGATAGAGCAAAAATAGAAAGTGTTTCAGAAATTAGAAATCTTCTAGACATATGTTCTGGTCAAAATCCATTTTCACAGAATATTCAGCAGGATTGTCAGGAATTTTTAATGTATATGTTTGATGTTTTGGAAGATGAAGGTGTAGATATAAAAAATCTTTTTAGCCTTTCTTATCAATGGCAGCATGACTGCGACAACTGTAGTTTATCAAGTAGTACTAGAATAGACACTGAAAGATTTATATATTTGAGTTTACCAGACTGCAAATCAGTGCCTTTTAATAATCTAGTTAAAGCAGCTGAACACAATATGGTGTGTACCCAATGTAAGTCTGCAATGCTGTCCACATTATTTTTACAAACTTATGGTAAATATGTGATTTTAATGTTCCACCGATGTAGACCTGATAGAAGTAAATTGTCAACTTCTATTAAAAAATGTGTGGCTTCTCAGTTACAATTTCAGGAAGAACCTTTGCAACTGTAGCTATTATTTATCATGACGGTCCTTATACAACATCAGGGCATTACACATGCTATTTAAAAAGTCGTAAAGGTTGGACCCACTGTAATGACACTCATTTGACTTTCAAACAACGTTTGCCTTTTGACTTAAAAAATTCATACCTAGTGTTTTTAGAACCAAAATTTAAGTAAAGGTAATTGGCCTATGAAGACGGGAGCAGTTAATAAAGGTTAGTTTGCTGTTTAACCGCTTCAGCGCGGCGCAGATTCCTGCGCTGTGCTGAACGTTCCATTGAGCCAATGGAACGATGACGGAACGGTTCTGTCATGAGCACAGCTCAACCGTCGCTCATGACGGAACCGTTCTGTCATAAGCATGGAAGGGGTTAAAATTATATTCTGAGTAAAAGTGATCAAGATAATATAAAAAATTGAGTTGTCATATAGGTACTGTAAGTGGATCTCATAGTAAGTGATATCAGTATTATAGAAAATGATGAACATTAGTGAGTCAGAGATGGAATTACGAATATTTAAATATTGTGAAAATGTTGTATGAGCCTTTCTTTCAGAGCGTCGGAAAAACGGTAATTTCAGAGTTTCTTTTAATTAATTTGAAAATATAATGATACATCTGACACTATTTGGCCTTAAGGAAAAGTGAAGGAATGAGCAAATAGTCATGACTGAAAAAAAGGAGTATATGAAAATAATGAAAATATTTCAGATGTTCTTGGAGCTTTGATTTTTTAGTGAACAGCAGAGTACTTTCAAACGAAAAGGTCCTTCATGATATACTATTTGGCCTAAAGGAAAAGTAAGTGAATCAAAGATTAGTGTACATTTGTGATTTTTAAGTTTAGATGTTTTTTTTAAAAACACAATCTTTTTGATTGTGGGTTTTTTTCCCCGCTGTCATATGATGAGTAGTTTGAACTCACTTTTTTAAGTGAAGTTCAATATATTCTGAGAACAGCAAAAATAAACTATGTAACATGTTGTACAAGTTATTCTATAGTTTGTATTGTGTAATTTAAATTGTATTACCATTGTCTCATACTCACTTTCCTTTTTCCACCCTCTTTCAGCTCTTTTTACTCACTTATAATGTCGTTCTTTCACTCTCTTTCAGCCCCGTTCCTGTACTCCACTTCTTTCACAACCCCTCATTCTCATTTCAACTGTCTGCATCCCCTCTCTCCCTTGCATAACTATTCAGCTTTCAGTCTCTCTGCTTTACTTCCCTTTTCCGTCTTTTCCTCCTTTGCTCTTTTAGTAATTCCTCTTTACTCACTCAGCAGTATTGTCACACTCTATCACTATAAATCACCCACTCTCCCTCGCTTATCTTTGTTTGCTCGTTTCTTTTGACCTCTTCTCTCTATTTTCTGTTCACTACCTCTATGTCCTCAGTCCCTCACTCTCCTTGTGTTATGTTCACTTGTGTTTATCTACCTTCTATCATTTCTCTTACAACAACTTCACTGCTCCTCTCTCATCGTTCTTCAACCCATTTCTTTTAGTCCGGTTCCATTACTACCCCTCATTTCCTATCTTTCAGTGTCCTTCTCTTTACTTTCATCACCGAATCACTTTCTCTCAGTACCACTGCTTTAGTCCTCTTTTCCTCTCTTTCCTTCTTTTGCTCCCTTACTCATTTTTCTTTCCTCACTCATTGTACTCCACTTCACTCAGTCCTTCCCTTAGTCTCTCTGTCTACTAACTTCCTCACTCCTTTTCCCTCAATCCTTCTATATTATCCTCTCTCCCTTCATCCCTTCACTCTATGACTCTCCTTCACTTACACTTAGTTATCTTCCATTCCTCATTCTTCTAAATGCATCCTTAATCAGACTCCTTTCCCTCTCAGTCATTATCTTTATTACTTACTCCTGTTTCCTTATTTAGTTTTGCTAACTCACATTCTTTTAGTATCTTTCTTACCTTCAGTTCATTTTTCTCTTCTTCTCTTCCTTTCTGTCAGTGAATCTATATGCCTTACTCTTGGTAATTTACTCTCCTTCTATTTCTTTTTCCCTCTTTTTGTCCTTCTACCTTACTTTATTTCCCTTTCTGTGTCCTTCACTCTTACTTTGATTTTTAACCTCTTCATTTGTATCTTTTATTTTAAAATACATATTTTACTAATTATAACTTATTTTTTCTTCTCTCTTTCACAGATACAAAATGTAGTAAAAAATGTAATTCAAGTTACATTTATTATATGGTAAGTGTGACTAAAAAAATGTAGTTTGTCATCACCCTTTGCTTTAACCGCACTACTATTTTCTCAACCTACCTCACTCCTGTTTCTTTACTCTGCTTCCCTCACTTATTCATATTCTCCATGTTTACTACCCTTCCCCTATTTCCCCTCCCACATTCAACTTCTTTCAGTCCCCATTCTTTACTTCCCTTACCCTCTGTTCCCTTCCTTTGCTCCCTCACTCATTCTCTTTACCTTAATCATTTACTTCACTCCTACACACACACCTCCCCCCAACACACACATACACCTCTGACATACACCCCACACACACACACAGCCACACACACACTCCTCACACACACACACCCACACATCCCCCCGACACACACACACACACACTCCACACACATACCCCCACACCCACACACCCCCCACACATATCTCACACACCCACACCTCCACCCACACCCAAACACCCCACATACCCACACCCACACACACACTTTACACACCCACACCCCCACCTACACCCACTGACTCCCTATAAGTCACCCACACTGCCTTACTTACCTTTCTTTCCTGTTTCACTCAGACTCTTTCAGTCACTCCTTCCTTTACTCTCTCTCTCTTTTCTCTCTGTCACTCCCCATGTCTTACCCTTATTCACTTTTATCCACCCTCTTTCACCCCTCTTTACTTACACTCACTGCTCTTTTCTCACCCTCCCTCATCGTTGTTCATTTATTCCGGTTCCGTCACTACCCCTCATTTCCCATTCTTTACTGTCCTTCCTTTTACTTTCAACACCCACTCAGATTCTACCAGTACCTCTACTTTAGTCTTCTTTTTCTCTCTTCCCTTCTTTCGCTCCCTTATTCATTTTCCTTTTCTCACTTACACCCTATTACACCTTCTCAGTTTTTTACTATGTAATAAACAATCCCTCTGTGTTGCTCCCTCTAGCTCTTTTTCTCTTAACATTACTCTCTCTGTGTTCTTCCCTCATGCTCAATCTTTCTTTCTTTCTTTTTTTTTTTTGGGTGCGCGCCTCGGTGCGAGCCCCGTTGCATGTAACGGTACGCGTACCCTGCAGAAAAAAGATTGACAGAGATTCTTTGAAAATATAGGTTTATTTTATATAAATTAAAGGTAGTTCTAAAAAGAACTGTTTTTTTATTCTTTTTGTTGTTTTATATTTTTTTATTGTTTTTTGAATTTTTTTTACTTTTTTTGGCTTTTCTGAACAGTTTTATATTTTTTTTGTATTTTTTATGGGGAGAAACAAAAAACAGGGAATTGTAAATGGTTCAACTGGAGCAAAAAAAAAACAGAAAAAATTAGGGTTTTTTCGGGCACTTATGGTTATCCCCAGCACAGATGATAAGTTTTATACTTTGCTCACCATAGCAAAGTGTCTTTCCACAATATTTGCACACGATTTTAAAATCGTCAAACTTGGGTTGTATGGTAGGCATCGTCTCTCTTGCCTCTGAACCCGATGGAGTGGGTTCTTTGGATGTTGAGGGTCTGGATGTTGATGGGGGTAGCTTACTGCAGAGGTCCCTTACCTCTGCAGCAGAATAGTTTTTGGGTGCAAACGCATCATGTGCCGAATCATGGTATGATTCCCGAAGGAATGTTTTTTGTTAGGGTTTCCCCTGGACAGCTCAGCACCACAAATCAGACAAGTCACCGTCGCAGCGTTGACTTTTTTGAAACCCCTTGGGATTTTGTAGAACTCCCATACAAAGTGCTCTTTTGGTTTTTAGGGCTGATTATCTTCAGGCAGGAAATGCCTTGTCTGTTCCTCCTCTTCATCATCCTCCTCCTCTTCTTCTTGACCACCAATGTGATCTTCTGGTGGTCTTTTTGATGGTGGTGGTGGTGGTGGTGGTGGTGGTGGGGCAGATGCTCCAGCTGCTGATATGACTGTAGCCATCTCTGTAAGGAAAAAGCAGCTCTTCCTCACTCTAATAACAAAGTGAAAATGAGGAAAAAAGGTGGGGGCTTTCATCATTTGGAAAACAAAAGTGTTCTTAACCAATGAAAAGTGTTATTTTCAAGTCAAATGACCAGGGCTTTCATCCTTTGGAAACCAAAAGTGTTGTGAACCAATGAAAAGTGTTATTTTCAAGTCACATGACCAGGGCTTTCATCATTTGGAAACCAAAAGTGTTGTGAACCAATGAAAAGTGTTATTTTCAGGTCACATAACCCGACACGCTTACGCTACGCGCCCCAGGGGCGTGTTGCGTAAGGCGTCAGGACGTTTCGCGATCGTATGCGCTCGCGAGCTTCCGGGTGCGCTTACGCTGTGCGTCATATGACGCATCACGTGGCTACGCGATACGTCACGGTGTTGTTTTCGTTTGCGGGAATAGCGCTAACGGGAAGCTCACCGGTACGCGCCCCGGGGCGCGCCGTAGCACTGCGCTTACCGGTGAGCGCATCGGTACGCGCCCCGGGAGCGCTCCGGGGCAAAAAAATAAAAACATTTTTACAATATAAAATTAGTTTATAAAATATATGTTATATTTCATACCTATAGAGATTTGCTATTAAAAAAAACAATGAAATTCACTGAAAAAACCATAGGTTTCACACCAGTTATAGTTAGGAATTAGCATTTAAAAAACCTATTAAATTCACTGAAAAAACCATAGGTTTCACACCAGTTATAGTTAGCTGGAAATTTTACTCGCATAAAACCATTGAAATTCCCACGTTATAGTTAGTTGGACTCACTATAACTTGCGCGTGCAATGCACTGCTGATGACATCACATATTACATCACTCATGACATGGCCAGTGACATCACTCATGACATCACTGATGACACCATCCTTGTGACACAGTGACAGACCTCCTTTCACTGTAATGTAACCCTTGAAGCACATATTCAAAAATAGAAACTACAATTTTAAAAAAAATGGAGATACCCATACCAGTTACAACAACCAATTCAATAATTCCACCATCTATATACACATCCACTCATTCACCAACAGTTCTATATAGTCACTCATAATTATACTCACTCATCATATGTAGTGATACACCTATACATCCTGTTACACACCGATAGTCATCCAAAAGATACTCTCACACATACTCACACATGCAAATAAACTATTGAACATCCACTTATTTGCATATACAGCTATACACACACTACCACCTTACTTTTAAGGAACCTTACACATGTATGTATGTATGTATGTATGTATTTATTTATTTGTTAAGCGGGGCTGCCACCCAAAGGGTATCCTGGCGCTGAGACTGCGTCTATACTACAGGCAAGACTACCATTACACTATTCTGGGAAACAAAAAGGTCTTAATGTCCCTTTTAAAGGAAGTGAAATCTTGTCTGCACCTCAGCGTCAGCGGGAGGCTGTTCCAAAGAGTGGCGGCCGTGAAACTAAAAGCACGGCCCCCATCCTCACTCTATTGATCCTAGGGACCGTCACTCGAAACACAGAGGAGGATCTTAAAGGTCTGGCAGCACAGTACCAGGAAAAAAGATTTTGGAGCAGTATCGGCCCCTGCCCATGCAGAGCCTTAAAGACCAGGCATACCGCCTTGAAGGAAATTCTCTGCTGGACAGGTAGCCAATGAAGATCAGCCAGTGCGCCGGAAGAAGAGGCAGAGCGGGGACGAGATAGAGCCAGTTTAGCCGCCATATTTTGGATCCTCTGCAGCTTTAAGATCAAGGTTTTGGGGGCTCCCAGAAGTAGTGCATTGCAGTAATCTAATCGGCTAAGAATAGAACTGCGCACTACCTCTGTCCTTACCTCTTTGGGGAGGAGCGGTAAGATCTTACGTAGGGCGCGAAGTAAGCCCATACAAACCGCTATAGTTCTGTTCACAGAGGCATCGAGCTGCAGATTGGGTTCAAACAGAACTCCCAGATTGCGGGCCGACTCGGCAGCCTCTACCGTACCTGGGATAGATGTAGGCCAGAAATCGTCCGGAAGCGGATGAGGGGTACGGTCTAGGGAGCAATGAAGAACCTCCATTTTCGATCCATTAAATTGAAGCGAATTGGAACACAGCCACTCAGCTGTAGCCGACATACAGCGGTGGAAGGTATCTCTCGATACTGCCTTGGTACCCTCAAATGAAAAGATCAATTGAGTGTCATCGGCATAATTGATGACAGATATGCCGAATGACTTTATCAGGGCAACCAGAGGTCGGAGATACAGATTGAACAAAATCGGACTAATCGCCGACCCCTGGGGAACGCCCTGATCCACTTGGTGAATGGCAGATTGAAAAGGTGGTAGTGCCACTGCCTGCTGTCTATTGCTGAGATAGGATGTTATCCAACTCAAGGCCAGGCCAGTTACTCCTGTAGCCTGTAGACGGCTCAGCAGTACTGCATGGTCCACCATGTCGAACGCGGCCGACATGTCAAGCAACACTAAAAATGCTGACTTGCCCATGTCGACACGAGTTCGTAGATCGTCCAACACAGCGACCAATACGGCTTCCGTGCCGTGAGCCGGCCTAAAGCCGAACTGCGATGTATCCAGGCAGGAGTTATTTTCCAGAAAGCTGGATAGTGTTCTTGTGACCCACTTCTCTACAACCTTTATTATAAAAGGTAAAAGCGAAATGGGCCTATAATTGGCCGGGCTTGAAGGGTCTAAAGAAGCCTTCTTCAGCAATGGTCTAACAATTGCCATCTTCCAGCTATCTGGGACTACTGCTGTACTCAGTGACTGGCAACAGATGGTGTGGAGCGGAGGAAACAGCTCATTTTGAAATGCCTTCCAGATCTTATGAGGCATAGGACATACTTACTCTCTTAAACAATCACTTATAGAAACACATACTTATTTAAACAGGAACTCTTACAATCCCTTACTCTCACATATACTCACTTATATACATCAATATTCACATATACTACATTAAAACATATGTAGTTACTGATAAAGACACTAGTGAGACAGTCATTCAGTCAGTAACACACACATATACACAGTCATCTACCCATACAGTCCTGCACATATGCTGTCTTCAAAACACACACTTGCATACCGTGACTTTGGCTTTCTGTCTCCTTGCCTGCTGTCCCCTGAAGCGAGGGCGAAAGATTGCATTTTGTCCGCGTGTGAGGCTGTTCTAACACGGGCTGGGACTGCGAGACCCAGGGTTCAGCGCAGGATCACCGGAGCGCACCTGGAGTCTCTTCCCGCCCCTGCTCCGCCCTGATTGGCTGCCTGCCCTTCTAACAGCTCGCGGCCCCCGCTCCGCGGGAGTCGCTCGCAGCTTCACTTGCATACCGTGACTTTGGCTTTCTGTCTCCTTGCCTGCTGTCCCCTGAAGCGAGGGCGAAAGATTGCATTTTGTCCGCGTGTGAGGCTGTTCTAACAGGGGCTGGGACTGCGAGACCCAGGGTTCAGCGCAGGATCACCGGAGCGCACCTGGAGTCTCTTCCCGCCCCCTGCTCCTCCTATAAAGTCACACCCCTGACGCTAAGCGGGACACGTGCGGGACGCCGGGCTAAGCCCGGGCAAAGGGCGGGCCCTCTGTGGCCCTCGGTGACTAAGGTAGGCTGGGCTGGGCCCGGTTATTTTCATTTGGTGCATAAATATCCGTGTTATACTGAACACGAGGTGTTATTCTGCGAAGTTGCTGCATGGTATATGTTTGGTGCTCCATTGACACTTACTGGAGGGCACTTGTCTACTCCCCTCATCTCCTAAACCTCTTGTACGTTTTATTACATTTATAATTACATTCGCTGTGGATATACACTTTTATTCACGACATCCTCCGGAAAATTATCTTACAGGATGACTAAGAAACTTCGCTCTGGGAGATTAGTGGGGGGAAGGACTTGTGCTAAAACAAAATCCAACCCCCTAAGAAATAAATCAGTGAACAATCCATTACTAAAGGGTCAATGCCAGCTCTTTGATCTGTGGGAAAAGGCTGTGGATAAGAAAGTATCTGTTGATGAAAAAGATGATTATTTATCTGGTGCACTTGTGGCTCCAGTTCAAGCAGTTGGCGAGCCGGCTCCCCTTTTACTAATGCCAGACCCTTTTCAAATTGAATCCACGGCGAGGTCCAGCCATGTACATCCCGAGGCTGATGGTGTTACTGAGTCCCAAGTGCATTCTTTGGAAGAAAAACAAATTCTCAATCCTCCAGCGCCACTTGTTCCTACAATGTATGCTAGGTCGGGTGGAGATCTCTCTCTGTCATCCGTCGACCTTGAACTCTGTGGTCGCTATATGAACACAGGATGTGTGAAATCTTCAGATGCCTCCAAGCCATCAGTGGGTGCCACCGCATCTGGGTTATTGCTATATAGTAGCACTCCTTCAATAAATGTGCAGGACATGTCTGAGCTGCTAAATGCTTCCATGAGCCCGGATCTCAATTTATCTGGAATCTGCCCTTCTGGTACCGTGGGCGAAAAACCTATATCGGAATCTTTGATTGCCCTGGAACATTTGTTATCTTCTATACTTTGTCTTTTGGGCAAATTTGTGGGCAGTTCTGATTGTATTCTGGATTCTGTCACCAAAATATTGAATACAATGTTGCAAAAGGCTCCTGAAATGAGGAGTGTTCCCTCCACTGTAGCCGATAGCTGTATGGCAACAGGGAATGCAAATGTACCGACAGAGATCTCTGGTAGTATGCCTTCAGTGATAGCACAAGAAAAAACCGCTACGACCCAGGTTGTTTCCGCAGCGTCTAATTGTATAAAGAACTCCGTCCTGGAAATAGAGGAAGAAAATCTGTCTTCTTCAGTTTGTAAAGTAGTACAGGAACTATTCCCAATTTTTATCCTGGAAAAAAAAGGGCAACAAGATGACGCTCAAGAAATAAAAGAAAGATCTTGTCACCACAAAAAGAATAAAGGAAAAAAAAGGAAACCTGTACGCAAATATAAGAAGAAAAGACAAAGACGGATTTGCTTCCAAAATTCAATTATCTTAACAGACAATGAAGATAATGCCGCTGACTTGAATATGGTGACCACAAAAGTGATCAAGGTGACCTGTCTTCCAGTGACTAGTTGTAATACTCCACCTGCGAACATGGAAGTTCTACTCCAGAACGTTGAGCATGGCCAGACGGCCCACCCTATGGTAGAGACTGGAATTACTCTGCCGGTGGAACTGGGGGCTCTTAACCCTTTGACGCCCTCTTTCGCTCCCACGGATGGGATCGGTGTATGTCCACTTCTTTCTTCCCATGTTAAATTACCAATGTCTTATGTGGATACTATGGTTTTGGACTTCCTTCCCTTATTTGATGTAAATTTGCCCTTAAATAGATCCTGGCTGCTCAAATGTTTTAGTGACCTGGAAAGTCTTCAGCTAATTCAATCAAGTGATATTGAGCTGGTTACTTTGTTAGGTGGAGACACTGTATCAAGCATAAGGGTTAAATTCTACTCTAAAATAATCGTAAATTTGATATTACAGCAAGCGGAGAATTTCCAATGTAGAGGTATTGATGTTTTGCCTATTTTCAGCTCTGGCAAACCCTTGTCACCCCACAGGATGCCCCGTAAGGGTGATGGGCAAGATGGGGTATCTTTTCCTTTTTCAGATCTAAAGATTTGGGTCTCCAAGGGGAAACGGTTGGTCTCACAGGCAGCGCCTCTTCCACCAATTCAGAACTCTTTGCCATCAGAGGATAATCATCGGTGGGATTGGTTGCATAGTGCCTTGTCTACCAAGAGTGTAGATAATTCCAAATTATTCCATCATCTTTAATAATCAATTGAAAATCATTTCCTGGAATGCAGCTGGGATACATAGCAGTCCAGAGAAATTTGATTTCCTATTTTCGTTAGGAGCAAATGTGATCTGTATCCAAGAAACATGGTGTTCCAATAATATACATGTAGGGAAGGATTACTATGTATTGGAAGCGCCAGCTGCCCCATCCAGGAAAGGTCATGCCAAAGGGGGAATTGCTTGTTTATTATCTAACAAAATGCATTGGAGATTCTCGCACTACATTGACCCAAGTAATCTCTTTCAAGCTATAACAATAGCAAATTTATCTAGTTCTGTAATTAAGTCTCCTATTGTAATCATCAACGTGTATATCCCTCCTGAAGAGAGTTTTAACATTCTATTGAAGCAGGTATTTCAGTACATTGGACAGATTAAAAATGTTCCAACTCCACCTGAAGTTATCTTAGTTGGAGATTTAAACTGTAAAATATCTAACGCCAGTTTAAATTTATTTAGAAATTAGCCCAAAGAAGAGGCATACGCTATCCCACAATCTATCTTTCCAGATAAAATAATAACCAACAAAAGAGGGAAGATTTTATTGCAGGAATTATCGGCGATTGAGGGGATTATTGCAAATGGAAGATATCCTTCTGATGTGCCCGCGAAATTTACCCATAGATCTCCTTTTAGCGTCTCAATTCTTGACTATGTGATTTCAGACTATGATATTGTCTCACGTATACGGGATATTGAGATTGCCCCCACATCCTTGAGTGATCATAGCATATTCACTATAACTCTTTCTTTAAAACCCCCGCCTACTGAGTCTTGGTCCCTTAATAATAATAATGTTACTTTCCATGGATCTTCGGGTATATGTTTCTGGAACCCTACCGCCATTGTAAGTTTGCATGGTATTTTATGCAAAACTATATTAGAACTTAATGACTGGTATGGGTCCGAAATTGATAACTTTGAAAAATGTACGAGAAAGATCAATTTAAATGTAAAAAAGGTTACTTGCCCTAGGAAAAAGGTTTTATTTCCTAGTGCATTGCGCATCCTGAATAAGGAAATAAATAAATTAGTGCGTGACCAATTTTTAGGTAGATCAGATGAATTAGCTAAGGAAATATCGAGGTTAAAAAGAAGGAGACTAGATTAAAAGCGAGACTAAAAAAGGAAAAGGAAGACTCTTGGTCCATAGTTGGGAAGGGATGTGGTACTAGATTGAGTCCTCTCCCCATCCCTATTCCCGAAGAAGTATGGTCCTCTTACATCCAGGAGCTGTATGCAGGGAATATAACATCTCCGACTGATAGTGACCTGGATGTAATATCTGAGATTCCGGCTACTTATCCGACAGAGAAAACAATAGAAATGGCTATTAAGAACATGCGCTCTTCCGGCGCAATGGGACCGGATGAAATACCTATGACGGTCTTGAAGCAGGAACCACTGCTATGGAGTAATATTCTTTATCCATTGTTCAAATCCTGCTTTGACACAAAAAGTGTCCCTGCCTCGTGGAAGGGAAGTATACTGGTCCCTATTTTTAAGAAGGGAGCTAGAGATAATCCTATGAACTATCATTTGATTGCTCTCCTCGACTCAGTTGGTAAGGTCTTTGCTAAGTGTATTTTAATTTTACTTGATAACTGGATCGAGGAGAATAATATTTTACCACTCGAACAAACTGGTTTCCGCAGGGGGCACAGTACATTAGACAATCTCACCACTCTCCATGTGATTGTTGATAAATACACACGTGTGAGAGGGGGGGTGGTGTTTGCTGCGTTCATTGACTTCTCCACGGCTTTCGACAAAGTTGACCGTCGAACGCTGTGGAGAAAGTTAGCTGCCCTGGGTTTACCGTCTTATCTTTTGGACCTGTTGCGCGCCCTCCATACGGATACGTGGTGTAGCATTCTCCAAGGGGGCGAAAGGGGTCTTTCGCATAGAATTCCATCCGCAAACGGCCTTAAACAAGGTTGTCTCCTGGCCCCACTATTGTTTTCCTTATATACTGTAGATCTTCCTGCGTTCTTGACAGCTAGTGCGGGTATAGCTCCGGTGGTAGGGGGATCCCCTATTTCCTGTCTGATGTATGCTGATGACATTCTTGTTTTAGATTTAACTCCGAAAGGTCTTGCCAACCGGCTGCAAGCTTTACATGTTTTTGCTGACTCTGATTATATGAAGATTAACATTTCTAAAAGCAAAATTATGTGTATTGCTGGGAAAAAGAAGTGCGGCTCTGAAAATTTTGGTTGGTGTATTGGAGATCAGAAATTAGAGGTTGTTAAATACTATACCTTTCTGGGTAAAATAGTAAC
Source organism: Lissotriton helveticus (assembly GCF_964261635.1). Classification (NCBI taxonomy): domain Eukaryota; kingdom Metazoa; phylum Chordata; class Amphibia; order Caudata; family Salamandridae; genus Lissotriton; species Lissotriton helveticus. The sequence goes on from NC_136071.1 coordinate 568,149,791, forward strand.
GGCTAATTTGAGTGAGAGGCCCCATATCGAGCATAGTTCTCGTAAAGCCCTCGCACATGGCAAAGGTTTAAACTCTCTTTATCTTTCCACCGGAAAAAGACACTTTGCCTGTTTGCTAGAGGTGTACAGGTCAAAGATACCCTCTACGCTATTATATGGCATAGAACTCATAGATTTGAAGCACTGGGTTTTTTGTCATAGAATTGAGGGGAAACTCTCAAGATCCCTATCCACTCTGAACACTGCCTGTTCTCTGGCCGCATGTAGGCTTGATCTCGGCCTTAGGAGCAGTTGGGCCCAGGGACTATGTGCCCTAGTAAGATGGGTGGCCTGCTTGGCAAGAGCAGAGTCAGGGACAATGAGAGATCTCCTCAAAAAGGAATTGTTGGGCAACTTTAAAGAGTTTTCACGATTAGTAAAGAACTTTAGATGGGCTGTGTCTCTTTTAAAGGTAGATGAAAGTGGGCTGTTTCTTCATTCACCGTCACAACTAAAACTCTTGTTAAAACAGGCATCGTGGGAACTTTGTTTTCAAACAGATAAGAATACAATACAAGGAAAAAAGGGTTGTGATCTTCTCCTTAATTCTTATGGTATGAAGTTGGCCCAACCTTATGCCACATGGAATATGCCACATGGTGTGCGTAGATTTTGGTTCCTTTTAGGTTATGATCTTTTGCCCTTAAATCTTCTTCTGTCTAAGTGGCATGGAACCTCTCCGTTGTGTAACTTCTGTAACCTAAGCACCCAGAATCGTATGCATGTCCTGTTGGTCTGCCCTGTACTCCGCCCATTGCGGCTTAAATGGTTAAAACCAATATGTCTCCAACTGGGTATTTCTAATGTGAACATTTTTCTACAATATTTGTACTGTCCTCCAAATGAAATGTTTTGCTTCAATATTTTTAATTTTTTTAAAGGTTTTTTAGCCATTTATTAAGATGTTTTGGTGAGGACTGACATTGCTTATTCTTGTGTATCTGTCAATGGACGCATTTTGCTTTTTGTGTATTGTTTGAATTTTTCCCCTGTAATGTAATTTGCATTTGATTTTTATGTGGCCCTCGTTGAGAGCCAAAACATAATAAATACAATTGAATTGAAATTCAAAACACATACAAACAGAGAGTCAGTCACTCATGCATCTATGTTCTAAGTAATACCCCCACCAAACATATAGACACTCATATTGATATTAAAAAAAAACATCTAATAACCCATATACATACACATGTAGCTACTCGCCAACCCATGCAGCCACTTATACACAAAGGGAAACACTAATCCTTATATTTAAATATTTAAACATTACTCACTAATATATGTATACACTAAGATACACTTAATAAGCCAGTGAACCAATCAATTTTTTTTTAATAAAACATCCATGTAAACCCTTATTTAAACATTTATTCTTCAATCAACTTTTACATCTATACTATTATTATAAAGAGAGAACTTGCACCTTTTGGCCAGGTAAACTCGGGAACCACAGCGCCAATCTACTCACCCGATACATCTATGAAAATGTCAGGGTGTGTAGATGGACATTGGCTATATAATTTTTTTTAAAAAGTAAATAAAAAAAATTAAGTTTGTAAACAAAGTAGTCCCTTGAAAGTAGCGCCGGCTGGGACCTAGCGCTGGCCGCGACGCGACGTGCGTGATGACGACGAAGGAGGAGGGCGGTGCAGTGACGAGCGGCTGTGCAGTGAGGAGCGGCGGCACAGGTAAGGAAAGGGAAAGTGAGACTGTGTGATGCAGGGGGAGGCAAGAAGGAGGCAGCAGTAAATGAAAATGTCGGAGCGCGAGTGAGTCGAGGCGGGAGGGGGGCGGGAGTGAGTCGGGGCGGGAGGGGGGCGCGAGTGAGTATGGGCGGGAGGGAGTCGGTGCGGGAGGGTGTCGAGGCGGGAGCAGGTGTACTGCCCCCAGCCCCTTTCTGCCCCAGGCAACGCTGGGGCGAGCTGCTAGTATACATATATAACACATATTTTTTTTTTTAAATACACACATTCACTGGATGGTGTCATCAGTGATGTCATGAGTGGAGAAGTGTGGCTCAGTGGTTAGAGGCGGCAGACCCAGAAGCTGAGATCGGCCGTGGACCAGGGTTCGATTCCCCGCCTCGGCGGGTCTCGGGCTCTAAAATTCCACGGACTCGATAATTCTCGCTCCGGTGCCTACTCGACTCACGGGGTCACACTCTGCGACTCTGGGCAATTGCTTGCTTAATCTCCACTACGGCCCCTCGCGGCGGGATGCCTGGCTTTCACCTTGTGGGTACCCTGCCGGGGTATCTCACAGGGGAATACCAGGACGGGTTCCCTAAGCAAGCGCTTAGATACCGTGTTGGTGATTTGCGCTATATAAATACATGTACATGTACATGTCACTGACCATGTCATGAGTGATGTAATATGTGACGTCATCAGCAGTGCATTGCACGTGCAAGTTATAGTGAGTCCAACTAACTATAACGTGGGAATTTCAATGGTTTTATGCGAGTAAAATTTCCAACTAACTATAACTGGTGTGAAACCTATGTTTTTTTCAGTGAATTTAATAGGTTTTTTAAATGCTAATTCCTAACTATAACTGGTGTGAAACCTATGGTTTTTTCAGTGAATATATATATGTGTGTATTTACATATACATATATGGAATGCAACATTAATATTACAAATATATATTTTGTATTATATTACATTTTGAGGGATATTCTTATTTTAAATACATATATATATATGTATATATATTCACTAAAAACACCATAGGTTTCAGGGACGTTATAATTAGTTGAACATTTGACTCATATAAAACCAGAGAAATTCGCCTGTTATAGTTAGTTGAGCTAACTATAACTTGTGCTCCCGCAATGCACTGCTGATGATGTCATATATTACATCACTTATGACATGGTCAGTGACATCACTGATGACATCTCAAATGACATCACTCATGACATCACTCATGACATCATCCAGTGAATGTGTGTTTCTGTAAAGTTTAAATATGTTTTATATTTATATACCAATGTGTATTGAAGAATGAATAATTTACAAGTGCCTAAAGGAAATATTTTGTAGGTGCGTGACTGACTGTATAAGTGAGTGATTGAACATGTCTTACTGGATGCATGGGTTAGTGACTAAATTGTGTGAAAGTCTGTATTAGTCTCACCATTGATGTGTAAGCAACTGCATGGATTGCTGAAAAGCTACATGAGTGTCTATATAGGTTATTGATTTGTGTCTGAGTATATCTTTTATGGGTCCCTGAGTGTCTGTGTGGGTGGGTGGGTGTATGAGTCTGTGCATAGATGTCTAAGTGGGTGATTCAGTGGTTGTATGGATTAAAAAGTGCATCTGGAAACGGCTGTGTGGGTGAGTTAGTGTGTCTGTGGGTGTGTTGGTGAGTGAATAAATGTCAGTGGTATATCTGTGACTAACTACATATATTTTAAGCCACTATATGTGAGTGTTGGAGTATACAAATGAGTATCCGTGAGACTAAGTTATTTCAAGAGTGGGTGTATAAATAAGTGTCTGCTTCTATCAGTGATTGTATAAGACAGTAAATATGTGTTAGTATCTATATAAAAAAAGTGATGTGGTATGTCCAAAAATAATGAAGTTGGTGTGTATAACTGTATACATGATTAAATGGGTATGTGATTGATTCTTTGCATTACTGACTAGGTGTGTGAGTAACTCTATGTATGAGTGGCAGCGTGTGACTGCATGTATCGATGTATGAGTGCATTTTATAGTCCTGTATTGATGAGTAACTAGATGTATACGTGACTGGATGTGTGTGTAGACCTAGGAAATAGTGAGTGCTATGTAGTATATGGCATTCTTCTGTGTATTTTTTCAAAAATAGTAGTCAGCATTTTAGAATGGGTGTATCAACGTTTATATTAGAGCATCAGTATGTGCATCAGATTGTCACGTGGATGATGTCATGAGTGATGACATCAGCAATGTCATTTGAGATGTCATCAGTGATGTCACTGACCATGTCATGAGTGATGTAATATGTGACATCATCAGCAGTGCATTGCGGGCGCGCGTGTTATAGTTAGCTCAACTAACTATAACAGGCGAATTTCTCTGGTTTTATATGAGTTAAATGTTCAAAAAACGTCCCTGAAACCTATGGTTTTTCTTTTGTGAATTTCTAAGGTTTTTTTAAATGCTAATTCCCAACTATAACGTCTATAAAACCTATGGTTTTTTTCAGCGAATTTCAAAGGTTTTTAAATGTTAATTTCATATTTTAATGTTTATAAAACCTATATTTTTCTACTATATTTTTATATATTTTGGAACTTTATTATACTTATTTTTTTTAACTTTAAAAATCATGTAATGTTTTATATCTTCCCCAAAAAATATGTATATATTTGTTTTGGGGAGAAAACTGCACACCCATACCAGTAGCATACCAACTTCCATCACCACACGAATCCTATCCGTTATATTGCTAAATTCGTAAATGATGCGCATTTCGTATCCGACAAGTTTGTGGCACCACGTCCCGCGTAACATCATACACGCATGAAGACACCCCAGGAACTACTTTGGTATCTGATGGGTACGCAGTACCAAGCCACGCATTACGCCATGTAGGTATGGGGTTGCGCCTGCTGAGCGTTGTATATTCGACGAGTACACGCTGCCAGGCCCTGTGTTACAGCACAGACGTATAGTATCGCGCCGGGTACGCCATTTCCTTTTTTTTGTCTCAAAAGTATATCTAAATACCTTTAAACATTATATGAAAGCATGCACAAATCTAAATTATTTTAAACATTTATATATTTCTAACTGTAATATACTTATATTATGATAAACATTTTATGTCAATATCTCATCGGGTGTGGCCATGTAACCTAATAAAAAGCATTTGATTGGTTCATAAGATTTCCCATTGTAACAGTTGTACGACCCCACCCATTTTACTCATTCTCTCTACAGCGGTTGAGGAGAGACACATCTTCTGCTTAGAAAGCTTTTTTGAAAAGTGGTTTCCTGTATACACATATCTTATACTACACAGAACATGCAACGATCATCTTGATCAATATTCATGCTCTGTACATTAGCCTTTCACGTATGATTGCCATGCATCTCAAACGTTCCATCAAAAAACAAATATGTGTTACACGATGCCCCTTGTGTGTTTGTTTGCACATTATTGTGCTGCCTTTTGGACTGGGTATTGGTGGCTCTAAGAAGTATCATCAGCCATGGGCAGACTGCACATTCTACATCACATGCCATCTCATTAACAATAGTGTCCGCCCTCCCGACACATGCTACACTAATCTAAATTGCACACTCTGCGAGGTCAAAACTACAAAAGAAACACAAATAAGCACACTTCCTGGCTAGGCAGGGAACTGAACAACGCCCAAGTCCCTGGAATAATTATTCACACCTCTACGCTGGCCTGACGTACACAAGCCCAGCCCACTTTACCCACATATAAATAGGATAACCACGGCGCCACACGTCCCTCTTCTTCCACGCTACCTCAAATAATATGCCGCATCCACCTCGCATATCACAATGCTCAATAAAAAAAAGAAATGGATCCATGAGGTGTACACCATCCTGGCAATCAACATGGGCTCTAAATTGTGAGTCCTACTGCCCGTCGTCTTCGAAAGGGATCCATGAGGTGTACACTCTCCTGCAATCAACACTCCAGCTGAATTATGAGCACTGCTGCCCGTAGTGTTTGCTCACACAACAATGACAGCAGGTAAGCAGAGCAGCCTGGGTGCACAGGGCCTCCAAATGAGCATGGTGCGGCAAGAGGCGTGGGGTGCCATGAGTAAAGATGTGATCTCTGACCTCATTCAGTCTCATCTCTGTCTCATTTTAAAGACGTGCTGGACCGTAATGTTGGCCTGAGCCAGCGGGCAGCGCTGCCCTACAGACACCTCTTCAGTACGGTGCTGCGGGAGGGGTGGGATGCATCAGCCAGACTGCGCACTTATGAATAAGCGATATTGCCATGTGTTATGATGTGATCTTTGACCTAGTTCAGTCACATCTCTGTCTCATTTTAAAGACCTGCTGTACCATAAGGTAGGCCTGAGCCTACGGGCAGCGCTGCCCTACAGACACCTGTTGAGAGGGGTTCTGCGGGAGGGGTGGGATGCATCACCCTGAGTTTGCACTAGCGGAAAAGCAATGTTGCCGTGCGTAATGATGTGATCTCTGACCTCATTAAATTTTAAGTATCTGCTGGACCGTACTGTAGATCTGAGCCAGCAGGCAGCGTTGCCCTACTGACACGTGGCGTTGGCTTTTAGGACACTGTAGTGAGCTCTTTACTAAGTGTACACGCACACAGGCGCCCGCCACTGCAGTACACGCGCACATTATGCTTTTAGCATGCGCTTTGTTCATTTGTATGTGAGCGTTGGCATAACATATTCTTATTAAACCTTATGTATTCTTGTACACTCCAACTCCTCTTTGAACCACACTTACCGCTAACAGTTGGTAGATCGTACTTCAAAAATGAAGGATACACTCAACTCCTATTTTCTATCAAGCTTGAAATAAACCTTCATTTACCTCCAGACGTTTCCACCATTAAAACATTTCTCCCTTTTCAGACATTCCATTAATTGCCACAAGAAGGGCAGAGCGGGAGCTGACCCCTCAATGATACTTTGGAATTCTGACAACTTCCATCGTGGTATCAAGACACCGGCCCTGATCAGAGACCTGCTCTACCCTACAAACGAACCCGGACTAGGAGCTTGCACCAAAACATCGTGGGACACACCAGTGGTAGCAGGTGAGCAATGACGCCTCTGTGTGCAAGACCTACAATGGAGCACAGTGCGGGGGAAGGGGTTAGGGTGCAGCACCCTGTGTGCACAGGTGCATGCAAACGATTTTCCGGTAGCTAATAATGTAGGACTATATTATCAAAGAACGGCGATAACATTATCACCACTTTAGCGACAGGAAACTGCAGCTAAAGCGACGATAAGGGGTTGATAATATGCCCTTGTAAATTCCCATAGAAGCCAAGGTTCACACCAGAATCTGGGCTTCTAAGGGAATTCACAAGGGCATATTATCAACCCCTAATCGCTGTTTTAGCAGCAGTTTCCTGCTGCTAAAGCGGTGATAATGTTATCGCCCTAACTTCATAATATGGCCCATAATCTCTGGCCTCATGTATACTCGCAGACCCCAGCGTCCTAGCAAACGGGTGACGGAGGGTAAACACTGAGGGCTGGGTGCAATAGGCTGATGCGTTGTCTCTTCCTCCCTCTCTTCTTTTGACTCTCCCTCCCCCTCTCGCTTCCATTTTCACTATGGTCCTTTCATTTGGACTACCTTTCTTTACCTCTTCCACATAGCACACATACTAATGTTTCATTTTTGTCTTGCAGGTTTTCCTACACTGCTTCCACTGGAGTCCAACCCATGTTTTTTTTATTATACTGTTCTATTAAGGTTACATTTCTATTTATTTCAGTTTTATTAAAGGTTACTTTTTTTCAAATAAATAACTGTGTATAGGTCTTCTTTTTCTGACATTTGTCTATTATTTAAATCATCTGTTTATAGGAGAGTTTAAGGACAACATTATTTAATATTAGGGTGCACTTACCAAACATAATCTAACTCACTATTAGACAAATGATGCCTTGGTAATTGTACAACTGCAAGAGTTCTAGGAGTTTATCACTTTAGAACACGAAAAGTACTGCCAGTGTGTTTACAGAACAAATAAGGCACTGCCTAGGACCACTGAGGCTTCAGGGACTGCCGAGGCCCACCCTGTATATTTAAATAAAGACGTGGAGTGTGGCGATCCCCGGACTTCAGTTGGCCTCGAACACCCCGAACAATTAGTAAACAATGCCCGGGAAGATTGCGCTCCCCTAAGCTTCAAAACGTCTATGTGCCCTTCCGTGCCTAATTTACATGCGACATTGGGATCCCCTTTACTACAGAGACCCTGCAATATAATATTTGGATTGGCCATGAACATTACCTACCAGGGGCCTCATTTAAAAGAACAGGTGAGACCCCGCTTTCTTTTTGTTTTGTTCTTTTGTCTCCCTTTTTACCATCTGCATCCCCTCTATTACAGCGATACAAGGTTTTCCTCCTCTCGCTTCAAGTAGTCGAACAAGTATTTGCTATCACAGGGTGGAAGCCATGCACCACCCTCTAATAGCAAACACAAATGTTCAGAGAATGCACACCCCGGGACATTGTATGAGCTGCGCCTACGAGGACGCCCTCCTTAGGGCCATGATGCATGTGTTAGTATTAACACATACTAACACTACTTACACATGTGTAGTACAGTGACCAGAATGTAGCGAAGAAGCAGAGGAAGAGCAAAATCTAAAAATATAAATCCTACCAGAAGTCGGATGACATAGTTCAATGTGCTGGCGACCCTGGCATGAGTAGAAACAGCTACACGAACAAAAGGGGTCTTCAGCACAACCCAAGCAATTTGGAAATATTGGTGAGTGGTGCCTTCTTTTTGCCTTCTCTGGCTCGTTGCCAAATTTATGTAGTGAAGAGGCTGACAGCAGTGGATCAAATAAGTAGATTTATTACAAGAAAACAAGACACCTGAAAAAAACACCAACAGGAGCAGACAGCAAAGCAACCGTCTAATCCAGCACCGTGTACAAACTACGTAAGGTTCCCCTCATGACAGCCCCACATTCCAACAATACATACTGAACTGCGTTAAAATTATCGCCCCTTTAGCGGCAGGAAACTGCCGCTAAAACGGCGATAATGGGCTTGATAATATGCTGTAGAGAATTCCGATAGAAGCCCATGTTCTGTTGTTAACATGGACTTCTATTGGAATTCTCGACGGCATATTATCAAGCCCATTATCGACCTTTTTGCGACAGTTTCCTGCTGCTAATGCGGCTATAATTATAACGCTGTTCCTTGATAATATATCCCTTAGATTCTAGTAGAGTTACATACTAACATTCTACTTTAACTTACAATGGAATACTACACAGAGCACATAAATATACAGCAATGACCTCATGGTTTCATCCACGAGTCTTGAGACCGGTAGGGGTGAGTCTTTCGCTCCCCCACTCCCTATATTGTATAAACGTGAACTAACACTTCTTCCACAGGTATGCTACAGCTCCCAGAGCGCATCACATTACAGCAATGAGCTCACAATTTAGGCTCACGTTTTAATCTCTGAGTCTTCACACTAGTGGGGATGAGTAGTTTGCTACCCACTCCCTATATACTATAAACGCATACTAACACTACTTATACTACAGAGGCTAGTATCCTACAGCACCCAGAGCCCATCACTTTACAGCAATCAGCTCGGTTTCATCCCCAAGTCTTCACACCAGTAGGTGTAACTACTTCGCTTCCCACTTCCGGTATACTATCAACACACAGTAGTGTTCAGAAGTTCGCTTCCCACTCCCTGTATGGTATAAACGCCTACTAACACTACTTGCACACATATGCTACAAACACCAAACCACAACACTTTAACAGCAATGACCTCACGGTTTAGACTCTCGTTTCATACCCGAGTGTAGCACCATATCATATCACCACCATGCCACTCTGAGCAACACCGCACTTTCAGACTGTTAACAGTGATAACTACCTACTGGCGACCGCCAGTAGGTAATCAATATCAAATTACAATTGTTCCTTGATTATTTTAGCTTTCAAAACTTCTATTACTGTCTTTCTACTTTTCTATATAAATATTTTTTTTAATATTCAAGTACACATTGAAGTCAGAAATGCAATGTATTCTTGTAACACACTTTCTAGAACATTCTACAACACGTGGAGGATAAAAGTTCATATATTATTCGAACCTAACTATATATTTTTGCAACATTTTTTTGAACATTTAACGGCACATGCAGGTTAAAAATTCATGATTGTTTTAAGTTCGAACGGTGCCTTCCAAATGCAAGTAGCAGGTGTGGTTGAGTTGAGCAAATTGTATCCTATAATATGTACTCCACGTGCAAACTGCTTTTTCTTAACCAATCACAAAGATACTTTTCCACAAAACAAATGTGCACCCTACTTTTAAAAAAACAATGCTTTTCATCTCCCAATCAGGTACTGTTTGTATGCGAAAAGAAACTAGTTCCCCATCTTTACACATATCTCCTATTCTATGATGGTACTGCATGAGCTACAGACATCTTTCCACACCTTCCAGCCATACCTTCAAAATGTTAATGTGCATCGTAGGACATAGCTATGTTTTCTGGTGCAAGAGGTATGGAGAACAGAGACGTATTGACTTAGACCTGGGTTTACAAAATGTGGACATTAAATGATTTGGACAGAGAGGATTGAAGTGCGACCAATTGTTGCATTTGGTTAAAACCTGTTTGCATCTCCAACACCCTGACCTCATGATTGTGCACTGTGGTGGAAACAACCGAGGCATATTGACTGGGGTAGGTTTGGAAATGCTTATGAAGGACACCTTTGGACAATGGATGTTACTTTTGCCTCAAACTGCAACTCCAATATATGCCAAAGACAGAGGTGGAAATGGTCCAAACAATTTTGTCCTCAGATTGAAAAACCACAAAATGGGGTCCATATGCAACAACAACATACGTTTTGATATGGCAGGTATATACAGAAGTGATGGAGTACACTTCACAGATCAGGGAAACTGAGTTTTCCTGAAAAACTTGCAGCTGTGCATCAGCACTTATATGTAGCTCCAACTAATGAACACAGGGGCTCTTTTTAGAGCCACCCTATAACTTACAACTTAGGCCCACTATTTTAAGGCCATTTAACGCCAACTCCTGAACCCTCACCAAATATTCATTCTCCACACAGCTGTGGCACAGCGGCCAGACTGTCTCACTTTGCAGCACAGACCTCTCGCTTTGATCACCAGCTCTACTCACCCACAGGGGTGAGTAGTTTGCGCTTTACAAATACCATATTGATTTACATGTGCATTCCCTATACAACACCACCTGAGCACCATACACAAGCTACAATGTTCTGAACAAAAGTTCATCGAAGTAGCTATAACTACATGCTGACACTACTTGCACAGATGTGGCACAGGGGCCAGAGCACAATACTTCACAGCATATGACAAACAGTTTGGGCTCACGCTTTAATCCCCAACTCAGGCAGCAGCTCAGCTTAGCAGGATGAGATTCTAGACAATGCCTCACAGATATTATGTACCCCAGGACTTTCATAACAGTACGGGTCAGTAGTTTGTCCTAGTAGTTATAAACACATACGGCCACGGCACATGACTTCACAGCATAAGACACACAATTTGGGCTCACGCTTTAATCCGTGAGTCCCGCACCAGCTCACCTTATCCGCATCAGACTCTATGCAATACCTCACTTAATTTCTGTAGCCTACCACTTACACACCGATAGGGGTAAATACTTCACTTCACACCCCCTCTATAACAAACCCTAAACACCCCACAGAGGTTACAGGTCTCCTACCCTCCTATTTCCCACTTTTCCCCCTTTTTTCACCTTACTCACTTCAACGGAATCACAAAATGGCAGCCAACACTTCCTACTTGCAAACGTTCGCACTGCTCGCAGCCAATCAGTAATAAGCTCGTGCTCATAACGCCTCAGCCAATCAGATGGCAGAATTCCCAAATATCAATATCTGTAAATTTTGATATTTCTCAAAAACTACTGAATGAATTTACACCAAATAAAAAAAGTGTGCTTTCTAGACCAAGACCCTTCTCCCTGCCAAATTTGTGGTAATTCCGTTCACCCGTTCGACCTGTAGCCTTGTCTAAAGTTTCCCATGGAAATGAACATAGAGAAAACAAGTTTTGGGACCCCCATTTATTCTCGGCCCCCCCCCTAATGAATCACCCCCAAACTTTCGACATAGGAGCTGATCTCAACAAAGAATTAGTTTTGAAAATTTCGTGAAGATTTGTCAATCGTCGCCAAAGTTTTTGGGAATAGAATGTTACCATTTTCCTATGGTAAATAGGTTCTAACTATAACTACCTACTATACATATATATATTTATGAAATATAAGAAATCTTAACAAATCAACTGCAAAACATTAAATTAATTACCAAATAATAAACTATAAAAAACAAAAAACATATTTACTAAACATATCATTTAAAAAATATTATAAAAATTAAAAGTATATATATATATTTAATAAGCAAATCATATAAACGTAAACAAATAAACAAATAACAGATATATTTAATTCTTCCGCTGCTAGCTTTTCCCCCTGTGCTAAGCCTTTTTTTGGCTATTTAGGGTAGTTCACACTTAGGCCCCTGCAACATTTTGTCCACATAAGGTATCAATATCACATTTAAGCGCTATCTTCCAACTCCCCGAGGATTCTAAGGGCAGCCAGGGTTTGTGGATTCCACTGAAGGGACCCAGAAATTAGCCAATTTCTTTTTTTTTTTTAAATAGGAAACAATTGCTGCAGAAGAAAGTGCCTAGTTTGTTCCCTGCAAATGGTATCAACAAAGGGTTTGTGGTGCTGAAATCACAATCTTCTCGGATTTGAGGCGCAGGAAGTCTTTTGTCAGAAAACCAACATTTTCTATACAGTTTTGTTATTTTACTGGGACATAGAATATTTTTCCTATTTTCTGCGCTTTCAACCTCCTTCCAGTTAGTGGTAGAAATGGTGTGAAGACAATAATGGATCCCAGAAAGCTATACATTTCTGAAAAACATACAAAATTCTGAAGTCAGCAAAGAGTCATTTGGGCAGATCCTTCAAGGTCTTCCTATAGAAAGTGACAGTTGAAATAGAAAATATTGATATTGAGTTGAAAAAAACAGCCATTTGTGCCAATGTTTTCACCTGTAACTTCTTCTAAGTATGACTGATTTTTTAAAGCAATATACCTTTACATCCCCAGGGCCAGGTTGTGGAGATATATAGAACTTTTAGGTTTCCCAAGAACCATAGGAACCCAGAGCTTATATCTGAGCTGCATCATGCAATAGTTTTTCATTGTATACCTAGTATATCGCAATTCATTTGGTAAAATATAAAGAGTGAAAAGTAGGTACCAAGGAAACCAATATATTTCTGGAATGGGAACAAAATATAGAAGCAGTGTTTTTTTGCACATCTGCAAAATTGTGGGTACCCACACAAGCATGTGAATTAGAGGTAATTTTTCAAAATGACTTATTTTTATACAAATAGTCTTACATTTGGAAGGCAGAAATGCAAAGATAGTCATTTGGTAATAACACTTGTTCTATTAAGTCTACTAAGTCTCCCGAACAAAAACGCTACCTCTCTTGTGTGGGTAGGCTTAGTGTCCACAAGAGAAAAGTGTCCAAAGCGCAGTGAAAATGGACCCTTTTTTTGCAATGTGCCTAAATGTGGATTTTGAACCCTAGCTCAGCCGGAACATGGGGAAACCTAGCATACCTATACATTAGTGAAAACTAGACACCCATGGAAAGCCAGGATGGGGTGACTTGTGTGGCTTTCACTCGGTTCTTTTACCCTGAATCCCTTTCAAATCTCTAAATTTGTCAAAAAAACACATTTTCCTCACATTTCTGTGATGGATAATTCTGCCATCATCATGGATCCACAAACTTCCACCCAACCAGCATTCCTAAAGTCTTCTGATAAAAATAGTACCTGACATGTGTGGGTTGGCCCAGAGAGTCCCTGCTACAGGAAACGGCCCAAAACACAAAGTGGACACATCATACTTTGAAGTGAAAACCGATCCTTTTTATGCAATGAGTCTAACTGTGGATTTTTAACCCTAGCTCAGCCGGCACCTAAGGAATCCTCACAAACCTATACATTTTTGAAAAAGAGACACCCAGGGAAATTCAGGATCGGGTAACTTGAGTGACTCTCACCAGGTTCTGTTACCCAGGGTCCCATGCAAACCTCAAACTTTCTATAAAAAACACATACTCAACATTTCTGTGATGGAAAGTTCTAGAGTCTGCATGGATCCACAAACTTCCATGAACCCTAGATTCCACAAAGTCTCCTGATAAAAATGGTGCCTCGCTTTTGTGGGTTGGCCTAGTGCCCGCAGCAGGAAACGGACCAAAACGCAACGTGGAAACACCACATTTTTACAGTAAAAGTCTGCAGAACCTAGGGAAACTTAGCAAACGTATACATTTTTTTTAACTAGACACCCAAGGAAATCCAGGATGGGGAGACTTGTGTGGCTCTCACCAGATTCTGTTACCCAGAATCCCTTGCAAACCTCAAACTGTGTAAAAAAACACATTTTCCTCGCATTTCTGTGATGGAAAGTTCTGGAATCTGCATGGATCCACACAATTCCACCCACCCCGTATTACGCAAAGTCTTTAAATAAAAATGGTACCTAACTTGTGTGGTTAGGCCTAGTGTCCGCAGCAGGAAATGGGCCAAAACGCAACGTGGACACACAACATTTTTACAGTGAAAACTGACCCTTTTTTGCAAAATGACTAGCTGTGGACTTTGAACCCTAGCTCTGTCGGCACCCAGGAAAACCTAGCATTCCTGCCCGCTGTCTTTCCCTCAGCGCAGCAAGGTGGCTTGCTACACTGTGCTGTGTGAAAGTTTGTTAAATATGCCCCCAAATAATGAATATCACAGATAAACAATTTAGAAGTTTTGCATTCAATTTCAATTTCCATTTCTGAAACATTCCGTCATTTGCTGAATTTTTAGGGGCATATTCAAGAAAAAGTAATGCAGCAGGTCGCCTTGCTGTGCTGCGTTGCATTGTAGGGAAATGGCAGGAATGCACTGTATTTATTACATTATGGCCCATTCCTGTCCTTTCCCCAGTGCTGGCACACAATGGACAGTCTAGCGCTGATGCAGGCCCCCATGCACCATGGTGCAAGGGTGCCTGTATTGCACACAGGATTGTTTTTATGCAAGAAGGGCACCTTCCTGCACCAAAACAAAACAATCCTGAGAGGCATATTCCTCTTTCTATGTGTGCTGCAGAATAGGCACAAATAGAAAGAGGAAGTAACATGGAGAAATAAAGCAATTATTCCGTATTTTGCTTCCCATGAGAAGGTGTTTGTTTTTGGCACATTCCAGGTCCATAGAAATTGTCTGGAAACACTCATGCAGCTCAAATGGAATGCCTTCCTAGGCAGAGTTCTGAAATACAGCAATTTGCGCTGCATTATGGCCTTGCGTGGCTTGGCAAATTTCATTTTGAGGTTTGCATCGTGAATGCACCACATAGCATAAATAATGCATTTCATTTTTTACCTTCACGTTCATATGACAACATCATGGCACACTTAAATATTTCTAAATGCAAATATTTCAAATCATTCTCATCATATGACCTTATGTAAGATTTACTTTAATCATTTTGAAACTGTTTTTAGAAATGTAGGAATATACTGGCATAGAATGGCTCATTTATTAATGTCTCATTATGGTAACTGGCTTTAACATGAGTAAGTGTGGCATTGTGCATGTTGTGGAGTGTATTATTGTAGAACAATGCTAATGTATGCGAATAACGAGCATAAGTTGACTTTACAGCAAGGCAGCCGTGATAATCACAGATGTAATTCCAACAGACTATTTTATAATATTGATATATCAGACATAGTACGTCCATTAATAGGATTTTCCAAGATATATTTCTTGCATGAGTAAGAGGATTTTTGACAAGGCAGCCACGATTCGAAGTGAGACATAGCCATTAAAATCTGCTAAAATACAGACCAGATTGGCTGCTGTGGAGCTAAAGGGCGCCGGGTCTTCAAATGTTTCCACGGACGTACAATAACACTGATCCAATTTAGAAACCTGCGTCAATGAAATACGCACCACAGCAAAATGAATTCCTTCCAGCTAGAGCGTCAGTCTTTTGGGGCTCAGCACCCTTGACGATAACTTTGCTTGAAGTGAGGGTACGTGTGTTCATTTGTTACAACAGTTGTAACCTTGCCAAGGTCTCCTCTCAGCCGTCTTTCATCCTTGATTTATGACGGTTATTCTAACTGTCTCTCAGCTGCGCTCCCGGAATCTAAACTTTTAAAATGGCAAGGCACACATTTGTGATATTTTTTTTTAAAACATATTTTAGTGGTTTTAGGAATACAGTACAGGATATTTGAGCAGCATGCGACAACACATTTGTAGTAACAGACATCAAATATCAACAGTATGTCTTGGTCCCTCGTGTGCATTCTGAGTTAAAGAGATTCTCCCGAAAATTAGCTCTAACGAAGAAAAAAAAACATAACTCTAACAATGCCTTGTACCTTACATATTTATGATCTTGGTCATGCACCTGCTTGGTGTATCTATGAGTGAGTCAATAGACTCTCTGTTCTCGTATCTATGTTATCACCTCTGTAATTAGTTTATCTTCTGCCTTGTTATACGTTTCCAGGGGTATGTTTCTTTAGGTTGGCCCACCTTGCCATATTTTGGTGTGTTTTTGCGAGCACCCCTGGCAATGAAAACAGGGAGTTCCAATTCCATAATAAAACCCATACTTGTCTTCCAGAGCGCCACTCGGGGTGGGGTCTCTACCTTCCATTGTTCGGCAATATCCAGTTTTGCTAAGGTGAGACCTAGGAACAACAAATGTCTTTTGTACCTGTTTCCTCCTATAGTGTCAGTGCTGTGAAATAGTGTTAATTTGGGAGATGAGCTAACACCTCAGTCAGGCAGTTTAATACCCCTCTCCAGAAAAGATCTAGGACTAGACATGACCATGTTATGTGTATGAATGTACCTTCTTCCACGTGACATTGAAGACAAAGCGTAGACGCAAACAGTCCTGCCCTCCGTAACCTGTGTCTGGTGTAATATAAAATGTGCAAATATTTGACTGGATAATGCGGTCAGGTCAAGACTGCTGCCTCGCGCAGTGAATGGAGCACCTCCACCCAGTCATCGTTGTTAATCGGACCGATATTAGTATCCCAAGTAGCACTTAAGGGTTCTAAATTTGTATGACTATTAGTGACTAGAGTTTGGTAAATTTTGGAAATGTTATGATCCCCTAGATCCTCTATCAACAGCTTGCCTTCTAATGGGCTAAATTCTGATATAGTGGTCAGGTCTTTAATATATCGGTGAAAGGCATGTCGCAGTTCTGAGAATTTATAGAATTGAATCTGGGGCATGGAGAAGTCCTTATGGAAGTCCTCTAAAGACTTTAGTACTGTACCCCTCTTGACATCTCCAAGGGTAGAGAGTCCAATTCGGTCCCAGTTTTTTAATCCCTGGAGGTCAGTGAACTGCTGAAGCAGACGATTCTGCCAGAGCAGAGTGCCTTGTGTTAGGCGACCCCACTAGCCGATTCTAGGGAGGGTCTGTCACCAGGTCATAATCACCACACTCATTGTGGGGGGAAGATATTTAGGGTCAGTCCTACTTTATAAGTATAGAGGGCTCTCCAATGATCCACTGTTCGGGCCTGTATGCTGGATCCTCTTTGGACCCATACCACCATTCATTCAGTATCTGCAGATGTGCAGCAGTGTGGTAGGACTGTATGTCTGCTGTGGTGATACCCCCGCAATAGGTGGATTGTGTACATGTATGTAGGGCCACTCTGGCCATACCCCCCCCCCCCCCACAGGAAGTGTCCCAGCATTGCCTTGACTTGACAGAACCAGGTCAAGGGTATTGGATAGGATTAAGATTGTAGTTGTTACAACAGTTTGGGCAGAGAAACCATCTTAAAGATAGCTGATCTTCCATACAGCGGCAGAGGGAGTGTTGATCACTTTCTAACCTTAGTCTTCACCTTTTCTGTTGTTGTAACGAGAATGCTTTCCCAGGAAATGGTTTGGTTATCTGATACGTAAACTCCCAGGTACATGAAATCACATGCAACCGTTGTAAGTTCAATTGTCCACCGACTGCTCCCCATCGATCCTCTCAATGGCCACAGCAATGATTTAGATTCATTCATATATAAGCCCAAAGTTTCCCCAAAGACACGCATGATCTGTTGCATTCTGGGGGCAGATCGATGAGGATCAGTAATGAAAAACAGGACGTCGTCCGCATATATTGAGATACTGTTGGAGATTTCGGGGGTCCACACAAAGCCCCGGTAGAGTGCATCCCTTCTCACCCAGACCACCAGGGGCTCAATGGTCAGAGCAAAGAGCAAGGGGGAAGGGGGCACCCCTGCTGAGATCCCCGCTGAATCGTGAATCGGGCAGATGTTTCCCCTGCCTCCCAGAATAATGCCATAAGGGCTGTGTATAATAGTCTGATTAATGCTATATATCTAGGCCCTATTTTTAAATATTGCAATAACATGAACATATAGGTCCAGCTGACCAAATCGAAAGCCTTGCCCATATGCACTAGTAGTAAGGCTGCAGGTCTATCTAGTGTATCAACAGCAGCTATTGCATTACAAGCTCTCCATATAGTATGGCGAGTTGCACGTTGTGGCATGAAGCCATCCTGTTCTGGATGGATCAAGGCTGAGAGGTGTGGTATCAGCCTAACCGTCCAAATCATAGGGAGTATCTTGGCTTCAATATTTAATAAAGATATGAGCCGATAGGATGTACATAACTCAGGTGGGCGACACAGTTTTGAAAAGACCCGTATCTCCGCATGTCTCCAGACTGGAGGCAGACATTTGGCCGTAAGGGCCTCATTTAGGGTTGTGAGGGTGCTGCGGACCCAGCATCGTTATGTGCATTTTGAAGAGTTCGCGAGGGAATCCTTTGGGTCCTGTTGATCTGCTGAAAGCTATCCCAGTGACCGCTGAAGTTATTTCCTCCAGTGTAATGCGGCTATCTAAGGCTTCATGCGCAGCAGCTGTCAGCCGTCGGGGTGGTGTATCCGTAAAGAAGTCTTCGATCTGGGATTCCGAGAGGACTTCACGTTTAGTGTAAAGTGCGTGATAGAATTCAGCGAAGGTGCCTGCCACATATGAGGGATCAGTGATCATCTCGCCAGTGCCTGATTTAGTTATGGGTATTTGTATCGGTTTCAGGGAATATTGGCACAGTCTATGTAGCATCTTCCCTGACTTATCCCCCCATTAGTAGATTCAACTTTATGTGGCCTGCCAGATTCCCTGTTGACGGTGAGTGCCCCAACCATCCAGCTCTTGTGCTGACAGCTCGATTTGCATGATTTAAGTTTTGAGTTGTATTAACTTCTATCTTTTCTGGTGGTTAGCCACTGTACAATGGCCTATGTCAAACCCTTGGATGGTTTGTTTCATGGCCTCCCACAGTGTAGTAGCAGATCCCACTGTCCCTTCATTCATAACAAAATATTCCCCCATGGCTTTATGCAGGCCTGCTCTATAGCCTGGGTGAAGTAGGTGCCATGCCGATAGCAGCCAGCGAAACACTGACCCGTTTCTATCGATAGTTGGACTGGGGAATGGTCAGCTAGACCCCTAGGCAAGATATCCACCACTATCAGTTAAAATGTGCGTGCTCTGGTGATGAAGATATAATTTAATCTGGAAAATGACCCATGGACCGACGAGAAGTACATGTAACCGACATCTGCTGGGTGCAGCGTCCTCCATGTGTCAAACCATCCTAAAGCCTCTGCTAGTGGTACTAGGCGTGATTCCCCCAATTAGTGCTAGGGAATCGGGCATTGATCCCAAAATAACAGCGACGTGCTCAGTGAATGCAGGGCTCAGCGTGGGGGCAGACACACTACCCAATATCATAGGTTCCCCCTCGATCATACCCTGGATGAATAAGTATCTGTCTAACCCATCGGCCCATGTATGTATATGCATAAATGTAAGCCTGTGGTGGATTAGAGCCTCTCGCAAAACCAGAATGGAAGACCTGTATGAAAACATATTGGCCAAAGCAGAGGGCCTTGGTCCCCATCAAATGTGTTTTTTGCAGCAGCAGGACATCCACCCCCAGGCATTTTGCATGTTTCAGCACAGCCCTCCGTTTGATCTTATTGAAAAGACCCCTGACATTCTAGGCGACTACCTTAATTTCCCTTGTTGGATTTGTTCTATTTAGGTGCATTGTCATGTTACACTGCAAAGCAGATGATTAGCTGTGGGATGCATATACCAAGAAAACATAGCACAATACTGGCACTTTTTAATCTCTAAATCTAACAACCTGAACAACTGGCCCTTCCTCCCACGTCCCACGTCCCTCTTCCACCAAACCCACCCTAATACCCCAAAAAATTAGGACGTGTTTGTCATGGCTTGTAAACAGATTCCACCCCAACAGGGGGTAATGACTGAAACACACAAATGGTTCCCTTGAGGTCCCATCCCTAACATGTGTCTTTGGGCTCTAACTCGGCGGTTCGAGTAAGGGAGCTCTTAAAGATGCCGGTGAGCTGAGACCTTCCATACCATATCCTGCGCCCCGCCCACACTATACCTTAAAGTGCCATTATCAAATTGTATGAGTGTCAGTTGTCTGGCTTCTCAGCCTGCTTATCTCCCTGCGAGCAGGAATGCCAGGTTGATCTTGATCGGTGCATTCGCTTGTCCTTTTTATTATTGTCCCGGTGAAAGCGTGGGTCCCCAGAGGAATAATCCTAATCCCGAGGTGGTGGCATATGGGGTTCGACTCGTTGGCGATCCTCTGCCCACTGGAAAACCTCCTCAGGGGTATCGAAGAACAGTGCGCTGTCTTTGTAGCTGACTCTGAGGCAATTCAGGAAGAGTAGCATATATGGAATTTATAACTCCACTAGGTGTGAATCCACAGTGGTAAAAGATTGCCTCTGCTGCTGTACGATCTTGGTATATTCAGGAAATATAATTATTGGTTGAGATGCAAAAGTAAGAGTCTTCTGCACCTGGTACTGTCTCGGACCTCTGTTGTGACAGTTTAGGATTTGCGCAATCACTGTCCGAGGACGGTCTCCCAGTGGAGGCCTGGCGGAGCGGGCTTGTGGGCTTGTTCCAGTATGAAGCAAGGTGACTGATTGTCATCTGGAATCCAGGATTTGAGCCACTAGTCCAGGAATCGGCACATGTCAGTGCCCTTACAGCTCTCTGGAAATCCCACAAAGCGTAAAATGTTGTGTGTGGCAAGTCCCCTTGTAAGCGTCTTGAGGGTGGTGACCTTTCCTTGCAGTGTAGTGATGACATCTTCTGCCCCAAGATGCTGGACTCAGCCTGAGTTATGTGTTCCACAGCATTACGCAGATCTTGCCACAATAGCATGACATCAGCTTCAGCTCCTACCGCACCTATTTTAAGATCAAGCATGTCTCACGACTGGGCAATTGCAGCCAAGATTGCAGCTGTGTCTAGTGTTGTAGTGGGCGTATCATCAGTAGTAGTAGTGCTGGTGCAACCTGTGGTATATTTGTCCAGTGTACTCTGCTTTGTAGCTAGCCCGGCTGATTGTCCTTTAGACATGAAGACCGTGTGGCTGTGGGACCGGCTATTGAAACAATGATGGGGACCTGTTTTGTACATGTATGTACCAGGGTCATATAGTCGAGTGCCGGGATCTAGGCACAAAAGAGGGCTGCCCCTCAACCACAAGCTGCACCGTGGACTAGCTCGGCTGCCTCTGCAGTCAAGGCACCCCCCCACCTTTAACGGGCACTTCTGAAATTCTCTACCTGCGTTGTTGCTGCCAGGGGGTGTATCCAGGTGGCCTAGGTCCAGCTATGTATGGTATTTGGAAACAGGCCAACATTTTCTCTGCACCTCACCTTGTGGTTGGCTCCACAGTATTTGCCCCTTAGGTCTACTCGGTGTCGCCCCGTGTATCTGTGCCAGGTGTGAATGAGGTAGCCATCCTGAGCACTCCTCCCTCTGCTGCTGCAGCATTTGAATATGACTACCAACCCCTTCCATGAGTCTCAACAGTTCATTATCCTGCCACTATTGCTGTGTTTGATGGCTGAAAGTAGAATTATTGATATGTGAGTGTGGAGGTAAGACTGCATGTTCCATGCTTTGGATCGGTCCATTGGCAGAGAAGATTTATTCCCTCCACTCCAACCGAGATGCAGCCCTGCCACGGTAGGCTGGGGACACCCGAAGTTTCCAGCCCCTCACCTGCCTCTGATGCAATGGTACCCTCAGTTAGGAGGTTCCCCGCAGGTGCAGATGCCTGGTCTCATGCAGGGAGGACTGATCTTCCTCTCCAACTCTCCCTGCCCCTGCACGGCCAGTGGACCCGGCTGTAAGTACAGGCCGCGGCACTCATGAAGTCCCCGCCAAGCACGTGAAACACTCCTGCGGGTGTTTTCTTGGTCTGGATTTTGCTCCGGTGTCTTTTCTCCAGTGTTCACTGTGGGGCTGCGTGCTGGATGGGTGACCGCCCCCGTCCAGGTCCAAGAGACAGAGCAAGGGCCAAGTTCCCAAGGTGCCGGTGTTCAACTCCGCTGTCTGGGACCGCACGGCCGTTAGGGCATTGGAATTGGAATTGGAAGGTTCTTATATAGCGCATGGCTACTCGGGAGCATCCCAGCGCTTAAAAAAGATGGAAGTTGATGCAGAGACTAGGAAAAAGAGAAGGATGGTTTATGGCCTGGGAAACAATGAAGTTTTTAGTTGTTTTCGGAACATCAGAAGGCTGGGTTCTAGACGGAGTGATAATGGTAGGGCGTTCCATAGTTTTGCTGCATTTCGGGAGAAAAGGCGGTCCCCAGACCGGGCTTTATTGGTCCTGGGCGTTATGAGGAGGTTTTGATGGTTGGACCGAAGGTGCCTGGTTGGAATGTATGGTTTGATCATATCCTTCAAAATGGGGGGGCCGTTCCCCTGAAGTGTTTTGTGGACCAGACAGAGGGTCTTGAAATGGATTCGCTCCTTTATGGGGAGCCAATGTAAGGCCCTTAATGCAGGGGCTGCGGTGATACGACGGCTGGTTCCGGTGAGTAGCCTTACTGCAGAGTTTTGAGCTATCTGCAGTTGGCGGATCACTGAGGCGGGGGCTCCTAGGTAGAGAGCATTCCCATAGTCCAGCATTGCTCTGCTGCAACCCCTAGACCGCATCACCTCCGATTGCTCAATCCAGTTTCTTCGCTCTCCTTGGGGCGTATGCGACGCAGAGACCAGCAGGATTTACTCCGGGGCCCTGAGTGACTTCCTGGTGAGCCAGGCGGGGTGAGAAATTACTGTTTACTTGCAGAATTATGGAGGCTATTGAATTTACTTACAGCTAGGTTAAGGCTCATCCGCCATGTTGGACCGATTGGCCTCGCCACCCTCCCGTGATCTTTTAATATCAATTTCTGTGAAGGTAGAAGTATTTTTCAATTCTAAGCCAGGTGTATCTGGTGGGAAATAAATGAGTGTTAGGTTAAATTGTTAGGTAACTTTCATATGAAATTTATTTCTGACTGGGTATGTAGTAGGCCTCATCAACCAAATAAGTGTTGTACTACAAGAAAATCGAAATACAGATATCGACCTACACAAATATTGACTGCAGAATATTGTTGTATTTAAGTGCTTGCAATCACATTATTGTACATGATCAACAAGTCTGTATCCATAATTCAATTAACATTCTGCGTGTACCCAAACATGCAGTAAACTTTCATTCTGTTGAAGAGCAATTGCATCCTAAACTAGCATTCATAAAAAAAACTTTAAAAAGCATTGGGAAAATAAGTTCAATTGTTGTCATTGCCACTGGAAAATTCTATGCATTGTCAGAGATTATGTTTTTGCTGATGCAGCATGTGCATAATGGTTATACTGATGACTGGCATTTTGTTTCTTCTAGCAACAAAATACTGGCATATATATGATAGATGCTTGCATGTCCATTCTGTATCAAGTGGTGGGATCAAATTGACATCCTACGGAACATGCCACTAAGTTTGGATAGCCATAATGAAAGCTCACACCTTGCTTCAATGCACCGTATTGCAAATTCAAAGATGACTGATTAATGTTACTGAGGTCGCATATCCAAGATATTATTTGGAACAGTGTACTACGGGTGGGAAGTATAGCCAAAGGCATTTATATATACTGAGGTAAAGATTAAGGACTTATTACGAGTTTAGCAGTCCGTGGACCGCCGTTCAGGTGGTGGCGCTCTCACAGCGGTGTGCCGCCGCTGTGTTAAAAGTTTGACAGATTGGCTGTGCAAAGACCGCAGATGGGCTACCGGCACTGCCAACCCCCTGCCAACTGCCGGGATCACAGTTGAGGGAAGATAGCCTCCATAAGGTGTTTCAAAGGTGCAACACAGCCATCCATATTACGAGTTGACTTCCTGATGAGCCAGTTAAGGCGATAGTACTAAAAGTCGGCGAAAATGAAGGATTTTGGGTGTGTAATCACCCCTTTCCAGTTCTTCCCAGCTGATAAAGATGTTGATCCCTTTCTCCAGGTCCCCCCTACACAGGAGCTTCTTCATCCTGAGGAATACGACCCCGTCTTCGGCAAAATACAGGTATATGCTTTAGTACCATGTACCTATTACTAGCACTGCCCACATATGGGTCGGACCCAGGCGATGGGTAGGCGGTATTTTTCCACATATATCATGCATATGTGTGCATTCAACTAGAGGTGGGCGGATATTGCAAAGTCGCGCTACGCAAAGCTCCCGGAAACGGTAAAAAAATTTCCACAAGCACGCAAAAGTTCCACGAACATGCAGAATTGCTTGTACCTGCTGTTCGCGGAGCTTTTTTCCTGTTCACGATTGATGGTTGCGTGCTTAGGGGGGAATATCTCGTGAACACGCATTTTGAGAATGCGAACAAGCAAAAAATTCAGCGAAGCCGCAGATGACGGAATATTTGGCAACTCTGCGTTCTCCGCGGAACACGAAATTACCCAAATTCCACGAGCGGAAAGGAATTTACCGGCAAGGCCTACATTCAACACATATGCAGTCAGAATGTACACACAGTCATCGATATATATTGGAATACATTGTCCACTGCTGCAAGACCACCGCTGCCTCACACCTGGCCCCTCTGGAAACTCATAATACGGCAGTCGGAAGGCCACAGGCGCCGCAGTCTCCTAACGGTCGCCAATGCAGTCCTTCGAACTCATAATAAGTCCCTAGGTCAGGTAGATTCCAGCAATGCCAAGCACATCTTTCGTACAAGTGCTTTACTCTCTGGTAGCATGGTCCAAGCCTGCGGGGTCACTGACACAATATCGAACAAAACAATATTGAGATACAGAAATATTGTGTAAGAAATATTGGTAAGTTCAAACATATTGAAGAAATATATAGTTTCACATACAAAAATATTATTTTTTAATATTACATATAGTTTAAAATTGTAAATCTGAAATATTTTAATATATAACAATAATAGCATGTACATTAAATAAATATAAATGATATTTAATAATATAAATACACATGCATGTATATATATGTGTGTGTGTATGTTTACAAATACATATATGTAATGTAACATTATTATTACAAAGATATATTTTGCATTAAATTAAGTTTTGAGGGATATTATTTTAAATGTACTACTATAAAAATGATATATATATACATATTACCTACTGGCGGTTGCCAGTAGGTAGTTATAGTTAGGACGTATTATCCATAGGAAATCCGCAACATTCTATTGGCAATAACTTTGGCGTCAATTTTCCAAACTTTTGGCCATCTCAGTTCTGCTCCTTCACTGAAAATTTTAGGGTGATTGGTGAAGCGGGTGCTGAGAAAAAAGGGGGGTCCCAAAACGTGTTTTCCCCATGGAATTTCCCATAGGACCTTTAGCCAAGACTACAACTCGAATGGCTGAACGGAATTACACTAAATTTGGCAGAGAGGTAGTCCTTAGTTCCGACTTGTGCCTTTCACATATCTGGTGTCAATCTGTTCAGTAGTTTCTTTGAAAATTACGGTTAAAGTCAATTATATCTCTATGGGCGCAGAGGATCAACGGATTGTGCGAGGATTGGCCTCGTAGGATAAGCGCACCGTCCTTATCACGTGCTCAATTCTAATTGGCTGTCAAGCGGTTGTAAACATTCGAAATCAGGAACTGTTGGCTGCCATTTTGTGCCTCAGTAGAAGCGAGGCTGAGGAAGTCATTGAAATATGTGTGCAACCTGTGAAAAGGAGGCAGGGTAGACACACCCTGACTCCCTAGGCCTGCTCAGGGGGTCACATAAGGACCCGTAAGGCCAAAAAAGTAAGATAGTATTTTACTTTTTTTTTTAATTTGCGGGATGCGCATAGGACCTGTGCATTTCGCCGCCGAAAAAAAAGAATCATGTATTTTTGAGATATACATCAAGCTTATGTGTATAGATGTTGGGTGGCTCAAAAAGAGCCCTTGTGTTTATTGAGAGATTTTAGTACTTACAAGTAAGTACCGATGTAGAGTCTAAAGTTCATGAGAAATACTCTGTTCCCTTCATCTGTAAAATGTACAGCATCTCCCCTATAGATACCATGCATATTGAAATGCAGATTTTTGTGGTATATGGACACCATTCTATAGTCTCGGAGAAAAGTAGAAATAGATGTATTCACATTTTTTCCTCGTTTTCTCAATCTTTGGACAAAATAGATTGAAGTAGTTCCATTTCTGCCTTTGACATATGTTAGAATAGACAAAGGGAGTTTGGGGAAAAAGTGAAATTAAAACAGAAAAGAAATGATTGGTTGTTTGACAACAGTCTACACAGAAAACTAGGGTGCATGTTTCTGTTTTTTAAAAGCATGATTCTTATTGGTTATCAGAACGTAATTGAAAATAATATTACGTAGGATAAGGTAGTATATTGAGAAGTGGAACACACTTGCTGTTTTTTTTAGCAACATTGTGTGATGAACTTTTGCGTTCTTCGTGAGCCAGTATTCCTGTTTTGCATGGGAAGATGCTAATTTGTATATGGAAATGCAATCTGCTTTGGATTTTGAAAGTGAAAATAGATTTTGCTGCTCTGTCTTTCAAAATACAAACTATGTTTGCTAAGGGAGGGTGGGAGTCATGAAAGTCCCGCTCTATCAAAGCAAACAGCAGTATACCGGAGGTAGGTACCCCGGGACACTGCAGGAGCCGGTCGTAGAAGTTTCCAGGGCCCTCGAGGGCACCAGTAGGAGGGCCACGCAGTTTGGCGGCCGTATTACACAAATTCCCGTTGGTGATGATTCCCAGAGCTTGAGGCGGGTCGTTGAGGCCAACATACTTGTAATTTTGTAGGGGGGGGTTGGATGCCAAAGTGGTGCAAGGGGGTTATAAATCTGGTACACAGTGTTTTGTTTTACTTTGCTTTCCTTTCTGTCATGTAGAGCATCCAGGGTAAATATAACAATTTCTGTACAGCCAATAACTTTTAACCCTACCCCTAAACGGCTTTCTGCCTGTTACTATGGTAACAGTTCATGGAACACTTACGTGAGCACAGAGGTTATAAGTTCAGCACACTATGTTGCTAATGGTGTTGTGCTTTTTATTCTTTTGAATTGGAACCGTAAGTTATAGCTAAACACTCTGGCAAAGATCTGGTGAAGAGCTAGCCTCAGAATTATACTTCAAATTATAAATATCATTTCTATTGTGGACTGCTACCCACACACAAAAAAAAAGACGTATGTTTTTTAAAATTAACTATTATTAAAACAATAAATAACTGGAAATGTAACTAAATGATAACAATACAATAAATAACTAGAACCATAACTTTAACAAAACAATATAACAAACAACATATAATATGGAGTCCAATAGAAGTACTGTAGTTAATCTGTAAAACAAAAAAGAAAATTAGTGTTTAAGATTAGATTGATGTGACAAAATGAGGTCACACATTACAAGTCAAAGTAACACTTGACGATATTTTAATTTTTTTTAATGTGTGCAGTGTACCTGATAGATTTCACTTATCTTATAAGCTTGCATTCAAACGGTGTCTGTGTAGAAGTGTCTACTGCGTCATATTTATAGTACAGATGAACAGGTCTTTAAAATGATTCATAGATCAGACAGAATTAGGTGAGAGATGAAGTCATTATGCACGACAATATTTTTTAGAGCTTATTTATAACCCTGGGCGTAGTGGGCGGAGTGGGGCTCCGCGGAGCTACGTGAAGTGGGCGCACAACTACGCCCACCCACGCACTCCGCGTAGCCCCACTCCGCGCCGCCCGCCTCCCTCCCGCCCTCACTAAATACATAAATAAATGAATAAAAAGCTTTTAAAAACACTTACCTTGTCTGCCGCGTCCCCGGGGCTCCCTCTCGCCGTCCCGCGATTCGCGCCGCCACCGAATCGGATCCTAATGCGCATGCGCGGGCGGCCGCGCATGCGCATTCCTCACGAGAAATGCGCATGCGCGGCCGCCCGCGCATGCGCATTAGGATCCGAAATGGCGGCGCGCACCGCCCGCCACAATGCTCAAAAAACACTTTTACATTTGCATAATCAAAGCGGCAGGCACCGCGCGGTGCCTGCTGCTTTGATTATGCAAATGCCAGGGGGTGTGGTACCCCCCCGTGTGCACCGCCTACTGCACCCCCTACTCTCCTTCACTCTGGGGGCCCACAGGGGGCCCCCAGAGTGAAGTCCGCTTGCCTTTCCGTGGCGGCATTGCCACCACGGAAAGGCATTGCAAAATGCCCATGATAATATGACTGGCGGTGTCTGATAGACACCGCCACCATATTATTCCTTTTCCGCCCCGGCCGCAAGGCGACTGGAGCGGAAAAGCGGCGGACGGTCTTTTCGGGAAAAATGTGAGTGGATGGCGGGTGGATTGCCCCCGCCAGGCTGGCGGTGGCCACCGCCAGCCTGACGGGGCAATCCACCCGCCATCATAATGGGCCCCCTAGTTTGCACATCAATTGATAATCATCAATGCTAGTTTTATCCCACCTCAAATTTCATATAGTCCCGTATGCAACAGTGAATGATTTCAGTACAGCCCGCTCAGACCACGCATCATCGCAGGGTGAGCACACAATAAACACCAGACGTACCACTAACTCAGCACTAACTCAGTACACCATAAATAAGCGCCACATGCCCCTGTTAAGGCAAAATTCAATAGTCAAAACACATTTTTACAAGCGCGGTCTGCCTGGACCACGCATCATCGCAGGCTACACACAAACCGCCGCTACCTCAGTGCACCACACCTCATGAACCCTTTACGATAGAATCTTCTGTGTATTATTTCACATACAATGCTCCTACTTTTGTACAGCAGATGTCATAGACCGTTTATGATTAAATATCTGTATATGATACCATGATTATTATTCTACTTGTTACCAACAACAAAGTAATAAAATGGAGTCGAGTACATGTGCCCGTACCCACTTCAACTATCTATCTGTTTGTGTATTTATTGTGTTTGTTGTGTTTTTAAAATGCTGCTCCTCTGCCCTACCACATTATATTGTGCTATAAATAGCTTATGTAACCATCTTACCTGTGACAGTAAGTGTGGGCTATTCCTCCTTTTTTTTTAAAGCATATTTATATAGCGCAAAATCAACCCAAAACTATATCAGCTATTTACACGAGCACCGTATTTACAATACATTTTCAGGCACGCGTACATAACGTCATTACTCTACAATAACAGGATGTGGACGCAACTCCGACACTCGAACACTGATTTCCAGCATCAAGTTCTACAGTCTACCTGAATGACCACATACGTATATATATTAGTTGCCCTTCATGTGCCAAAAACTACAACTTAAACCCTTCACAGCCCTGTATTACTACAGGTACAACACTCCACTGAAGGTACAATAAACATTCATAATCGTAGAAATACATCATGTCCACCATCTTTTATGTATGCAACTATGAACGAATATAGAGTCAGTCATACCTTCCATGTCGGCCAAGTTGTGGGACTTTACAGATATAATGACACATTTGTTTTTAAGACCTGGGTGACGTCAGCACTACAGAATGGACACCAAATCACTTGATTTATCATATAACTCATGACGGGACCATGCCCATAGCTCCGAAATCATGGTTCAGAGCCTCACGCTGCACTGGCATACTTCAGGCCAGCCCACTCCACTTATGCTTCCTGGAAAACGCAACAAAAAAACATTGCCCAGATTTCCATTGTAGTGATTTCTTAGTTCCAGGTCTAGTTGTCAGAACGGCACGCACGTACTCCCTCATGACTGGTATACACTCACACCACACCCATCCAAGGCAACCGTCACTACACACGTGACCGTGCCTATAAAAAAGACGGGGCGCACGTGCTGTATGCCATTTTAGACTTGCTCCCATCGCAAGCGCAGTGATGGCCCGTCCTGGTGGTTCGGATGCCTCATGTAGACCCGAACCACCGAACAGGGGGCCCACCACCATGTGCGTGATCTCTTTGGTCACTGAGTTAGTGGTACCAGAAGTACAGAGCGGGTGAAGAACCTGCGATGATGATGATGGGAGCAGGAGTATGTCGTTAGCCGTACCGATATCAAGACTCGGCACCACATGTCATATTTCTCGGCTACATGATGTAAAAGGTGTCCTGTCCACAAAAAGGTGAGCAATGAGGCTTAGATGCGCATCGGAGGGAGTCGGGGTGCAGCAGACTGGATACAAAAAAGCGACGCAGCAATTTAGGCGTACGCAGTCCTATATAGCGTGTCTTATTGCATGTATATATTTTTTTCAATAGCAGGAACGTTTTTATAATCGGTCAAACGTCCAGAATATAAACTATACAAATCGTTGTTTTTAAATGTGAGAGGGAAGGTGTGTGAAAGGGTAGTGTTATTCAACTCTACATTAAGATAGTATGAAATACCAATCAAAACAACTTTCTTGTACTATCTTTTATATGTAAAGCTTCAGGGTGCATTATGTCTGGGCACGTGGCGAAAAATGCACTGGTGACAGAAAGGTGAGCTGCGAATATTCTTTGCAGTCACTCACTTCCTCTCTCCTTTGATAAAAAAAGACACACAATGTTAACTTCCTTTTTATCTTACAGGTTGTGTTTCACAAATTGGTGTCTCCCCCCAACACCTCTAAAGCTCAACGTTTGAGGATTCTGCGATGATGTGTGGCCATTGTAACAACTTCTGAGAAGTCTGCTTCGACACATAGTGCACCCTCTTTGAATCAGGCCAATGGCACAAGGTGAGCAAAGAAGCTTGTTTTAGAAACAACGACAAGTCATCTGTGAAAGGAGAGAGTGGGCAGTGCGCAGCAGCTTCACTGCATGGGAATGTACAATTATCTCCGGGCAGTGAGAATAGATAAGTTACAACAGTTTGAGGGGCAGATGTACAAGCCCCTTGCGCCACTTTTGTGTCACTTTTAACATGGGATAAGTGGCGCAAGGAGCTTCTAAATCTGCCTCTGACTTCCCAAGAAAAACACTCACCTCCGAACTCTGCGAGTCAATGGGGTGCAACAGTCTAGATACCCAATATTGAGAACTCACCGCTATGCAGTGGGAATGCATGGGATATAGTACTTAGGAAAAAAACGCGCAGACACCTCCTTACAGTGGAACTTGTTATAATACAGTATCCTGAGTGTACAAATAAATAAACCAAAAATATATGTGTGCAGTTGTATGTACTATGCTATTACTAACTCTATATACTATCTTTCAGATCACTAAACTGGAGAGTGCACTATGAACCAGCTCGTGCTTGGACACACAACGGAGGCAAAAGTTGAGCTCCAAGTATTTTCTCCAGTATTAACTGCTCCATCTATAACTTTCTCTCTCTCACACTTTTAATGTTGTTTTTTTTCTCTTTCTCTCTCTCAGTCTCTCTCACATTGTTTCTCTTTCTCTTTTAAAGTTATGGACTCTGACATATAGAACCAAAGCTGAGTTCAAGTTGTGAACTCTGTTGGTCACAGAGTTTACACAAGGTAAGCAGAGCAGCCTAGATATACAATCCCTCCAATTAAATGCATCAAAAGTAAAAGAGCTTATTTACAAGCCCCTTGCGCCACTTTTGCTTCACTTTCAACATGGGAAAAGTAACACAAAAGTGGCGCAGGAGAGTTGTAAAAAAGCCCTAAAGAATATTGTCCGGCATAATGACTTGATCTCTCACCTAATTCTGTCTCATCTCTGAATCATTTTAAAGACCTGCTGATCCATAGTGTAAATCTAATGCAGTAGGCACTTCCATACAGACACCTCTTGAACGCTGGCCTATAAGACAAGTGAAATGTATCAGGCACACTGCAGACGTAAACATAAAGAAATATCGCCAAGTGTTACCTTAATTTGTAATGTTTGATCTCATTTAGTCACATCGCTCTAATTTTAAACACTAATTTTCATTTTCGTTTTGCAGATTACCTACCGTACTTCTACTGGAGTCCATATCACATTTTGTTTATTATATTGTTTTGTCAAAGATATGTTTCTAGTTATTTATTACATTGTTATCTTTAAGTTACGTTTCCAGTTAATTATTGATGTTTCAATAAAAATTAATAAAAAAAAAAGTATATATGTCTTCTTTTTTGGGGGGGTGGCAGCCCCCAATAGAAATGATATTTATAATTTGAAGTATAATTCTGAGGCTAACTCTTTACCAGAGTCTATAGCTACAACTAACGGTTCCCATGGAAAAGTTTTAAAACTCTAGCACAGTAACTTTTTCCATTAGCAACATAGGGGCTCATTAGGATGACGGGCGGACAAAGTCCTGTCGTGTGTAGGGACCGCCCACAATAAGGGCGGGGGTCCCATTGGGGGTATTAGGATGCGCCCGCCACAGTGGTGGGCGCATCCTGTATCTTTAGTATTGCGGCGGGCGGTGCTAAAAGCACTATCCGCCGCAATGCTAAAGATACATGTTGTGCATTACAAAGCACAATGTGACAGGCACCGCGTGGTGCCTGCCACGTTGTACTGTGCAATGCTGGGGGTACCATAGGTACCCCTCATGTGCATCCCCCACCCCCGCCCAGAGTCCCTGTGTGCCCGCAATGGGCCCCCGCATGGTGTCTCCGCATGCCTTTCCGTGGCGGCATTGCCTCCACGGAAAGGCATTGGAAAATGCCCATGCTAATATGGCTGGCGGTGTCTGATAGACACCGCCACCATATTAAATCTTTTTACCGGCGGAAAAGCGGCAGACGGTCTTTCCGTCCGCCGCGGTCCCCCCGCCATACTAATATGGCGAGGGTCATTCTGGGTAGGTTGGCGGGCGGATCGCCCCCGCCAGTCCGGCGGTGGCTACCGCCAGTCTGGCAGTGGCGATCCGCCCGCCATCCTAATGGGCCCCATAGTGTGGTCAACTTCTAACCTCTGTGTTCACGTAAGTGTTCCATAAACTGTTACTATGGTAATAGGCAGAAAGCCGTTTGGGGGTAGCATTGAAAGGTACTGGCTGTACAGAAACCGTTCTATTTACCCTGGATCCTCTACATTACAGAAAGGAAATGAAAATAAAACAGAACACTGAGAACCAGATTTACAACCCCCTTGCACCACTTTTTCATCACTTTTCACATCTTAAAAGTAATGCAATAGTAACGCAATGAACTTGTAAATCTTCCCCTATGCAGATTACGAGTAAAACAAGTACACAACTCATTCAATTCTTTATCGATCACAATTAGACCGTGTTGCTTCAAGATTCACAATGAACTTCAATAAATACTTCCTGCCTATTTAAATAAAGACAAGATTGATGACATTACAAAACTTAGTGGCATATTTCCAAAGACGGAGTTAAAATTGTCGTCGCTTTAAAACCTGCAAACTACAACAAAATGCAGAGAACGGACTTCAGAATCCTTTGTTATGTTACCGGAAGATTTTCTCAACATTTCTGTTTCCTATACAAGACAAGGCCCTCCCCTTGCGAAATGAGAAGTGTGGGGACCTCAACGACCCCCCTCAAGCCCTGGGAACCACCACCCTGGGTATTTGAGTATTGTGGGTAGCAGACTGCGTGGCCCTCCGCCTAGACACCTTGAAGGCCCTGGAGACCACCATGCCCGAGGGCCGACTCCGGCAGTGCCCCGGGGTGCCTACCCCCGGGACACAGCTGTTTGCTATGAGAGGGCGGGTGTCTTGCGGCTCCCGCCCTCCCACAGCAAACTTAGTTTGCATTTTGAAAGACACAGCAGTAAAATCTGTTCTCACTTTCAAAATCCAAACCAGATTGCATTTCCACATGCAAGTTAGCATCTCCCCATGCGGAAAAGCAATGCCGGTTCCCGAAGTACGCAGGGAGCCGGCAGGACCGTGGGGGTATTGTGGCTCCCCCACAGTCCCCGACATTTTTTATAGACCCGGGGGATACGGTCAATGGGAATATTAGAAATTACTGATAGGGGCTATTTTTTTATGGTAAAATTAAAAGTCTCACAACCAGCGCAGCGCTCAGTGCGGCCCCCTGGTGTGCACGCACTGGATGCACGACTCATAATCTGTAGGGTGTGAGACACCAGCGCCTTTGGTGCAGATCTTCTATGCATTTGGGAGCCAGCATTGCTTTTCCACATGGGGAGCTCCTAACAAGCAGCTCCCCATGTGGAAAAGCAATCTGATTTATATTTTGAAAGAGAAATCAGATTTCCTTGCTAGGGGACCGCGAGATGGACACCCCGGGGCACTGCATGAGCTGGCCCTCCCACAATACATAAAGCCCCGGGGAGTGGTGGTCTCCGGGGCTCTGGAGACCTTGCAGCCCCCCAACCATGTAGAAAAAGGCTGGGATCAGTCGTGTCAGTGCACTCTGTGTATCGGTATACTGTAAACAAGAATCGTCCTAGGGTTTTCACTTAAACAACTAAAGCGTAAGGTCTGTACGCATGCGCATTACTTGCCCAACGAGCTAAAGCTGAATAAAGCATTTCACTTAGGCGCATGCGTGGAGTGGTACGAAGCTACACGCATGCGCCCTTTACTCACACTGCCGACGGGGCTGGTAGCATTCCTCCGGAAAATCCTTTCAAGGGCATTTAAATACATCCGGTCAGGCACTCATAATTGCAATTAACAACTGCCTTAACAATGACGAGTGAGTATAAATACAAGACGCGAAGGGCTCCTTTACCATTCCAGCAGAGCCGCGTATGGGGACACATGGATCAGAACTCCAATTGAGTTTGTGAGTATGATACAGAGTGCTGTAACAATCTACACCTTGAAGTAAGTGAACCGCGATGTTTACCACAGCAATAATTATTTTTAGATTGCATATTGGCAATTGTCACCCCAGACATTCAGGAGGCTCATGATGCTTACAACATTATAAAGACAAGTATGTCTACAATACCTATTCCTTTCTCCTGCCCACATTTCGCCTTCGCTGAAATAGACAGTGTGTTTTCTGTTTAATGTTTGTGTGTCATGTATATGTCTTTTTTACAGGGTTAAATCTTCACTGACAGTTTGACCCCCATTACATTTTTTCTAGGTGACTGCACCTGCTAAAAATTGTTTTCTTGAGGTTTACCAATGCTTTTTTCCTCATATCTTTCCTCAGGTAATGCAAATCGCATATACTTGAGCTATACCGCTGTAGGTACACTGTAACCTATAGACCATACACATATATATGTATATTTTTTTCACTTTTTTGTAAATACCACATTGTTTTTTGCATAGTGAAACGTGAGTAAGGTGGGGAAGTTGTGCACCCCGTCCTGAAGAAGGAGCTTGGTCTCTGAAACATGTTGGCGCACACATGAGGTGATGTACATAATCACGACATCAACACCTCGCACTCCACTTCTTTTAACAGCACCAGCCCGGGGACCTAATTAAAGGTTTTTTCAGAGTCCTACGAGCCAGGTACTTTTTAAACTTTTCACTCATCCCACCACTCAGTCACATTATCTTTAATAATACCCTCACAGGCACCATACATAGTCTATTATTGTAAGTGCTCCCACGTAGTCGTAGGTCGTAGCACGCCGCATCCCGTAGAGGCGTGCGAAGACCCCTATGATGAAGCATGACACCAAGGGTCCTTTTGGTGTGTGAGGGGTATTTTTAAAAAACACTAAGTGCTCCACACCACTGTGAGGAACACTTGCAAACACTACTAGGTGGATGTTGACAACCACTTGACAGCCAATTAGCATTCAGCGCGTGATCGGAAGATGACAATCCTCACACACTATGCGGATCCACCGCACCCATAGATATATAAATGACTTTAGCTGTAATTTTC
Source organism: Lissotriton helveticus (assembly GCF_964261635.1). NCBI lineage: Eukaryota > Metazoa > Chordata > Amphibia > Caudata > Salamandridae > Lissotriton > Lissotriton helveticus. Next base: position 568,185,894 of record NC_136071.1, read on the forward strand.
TCAGGAACTACTGAACAGATTGACACCATTTAACCAAAAGTCACAAGTATGAACTGAGGACTACCTCTTTGCCAAATTTTATGTAATTCTGTTCAGCCGTTCGGGCTGTAGCTGTGGCTAAAGGTCCTACGGGAAATTGCATGGGGAAAACATATTTTGGGACCCCCTTTTTTCTCACCAGAAAGTTTCAGGATAGGAACAGACAAGAGCTGGACAAAAGTTTGTAAAATTTCGCAAAGATTCATCAATCTGCGCCAAAGGTTTTGGGAATAGAATGATTTGGATATCCTATGCATAATACGTCCTAACTATAACAACCTACTGGCGACCGCCAATAGGTAATATGTATATATATATATATATATATATCCTGTACAGTGGAACCATCTACAGTTTGATTTATGTTCTTACTGTTATGTTGGTAACTTGGCATCCAGCATTTATGCGGTGATATGAAATTTTATTTAAACAATTAATCCAATTTCTTATGTATTTATTTTCTGTTTTAATAAGCAAATTAATTATATCACAGAAAATGAAAATGTTTTTACTGATCAAATGAAAGAGGAAGAAACAAATTCCTTTAACATAGTATATTCTCAATGTTTATGATCAGGTGATTGCTGTAACCAATGCACTCAGTGGGCGTGGTGTTTTGCACAAGCATTTAAAAAAGAAAAAAATTGTAACAACTTTATATGTGACCAAGGGCCTACGTGCCTGAAACACGTTGTGCTGTTGTTACCACACCTGCACATTGAAATCTGCTAAAGCCAGATTCTGTGGTCCGTTTCTCTTTTTGCTTCGCCGATCTGCATGATTGGAGGTGGCGTGTGGAGTCTTAGTTTGTATATATTTATATATATATATATATATATATATATATATATATATATATATATTACCTACTGGCGGTCGCCAGTAGGTATATATAGTTAGGATTTTTTCTCTATGGGTTTTTTGAAAATTCTATGTCTAATAACTTTGGCGTTTGTGGACGGAATTGGCTGAAATTTTCAGGAAAATGGCACATTTTGTTCTGAGCAGCCCTTGAAAATTTGGGGGGGGTTCGTCCAGTGGGGGCCGAGAAAAAAGGGGGTCCCAAAACGTGTTTTTAACATTGAGTTTTCCATAGGGCGGTTGGCCTCACTTTTAGCCCGAACGGCTGAATGGATTTGCACGAAACTTGGCAAAATTGTAGGGACTGGTAGCCCGATGTGCCTTTTGTAGGTCTCAATATATGTGCTCCAGTGGATTTTGAGAAATTAACGTTTAAAAAAAGATATATATCTGTAACAGCGGACCGGTTAGCGCTCTGGTTCGCGGACTTTTCGCGCAACGGAGCTTTGTGAAGCGAAGCTGATTGGTTCTCCGGCGTCTGTCAACATTCCAAACAGTCCGTAGCGGCCGCCATCTTGTCTCTCGGTAGGATCGAGAGACAAGAGGAGGTCAAAACAAAGGGGGAAATAACTATAAGGGGGCATAGTAGATCCTCGCTGACCCCCTAGGTTTGATGTGGAGGTTTTAAAAGGGCCCCGCGGGGCAAAAAAAAATAATAAAAATAATAATTGAACGGCTGGATGGATTTGCACGAAACTTGGCAAAATATTAGGGACTGGTAGCCCGATGTGCCTTTGCTAGGTCTCAATATATGTGCTCCAGTGGATTTTGAGAAATTAACGTTCAAAAAAAGATATATATCTGTAACAGCGCTCCGCTTCGCGTAACGGAGGTTTGCGAAGCTGATTGGTCATTCTGTCACTGGGCTATAGTTGGGCTACATCTGGCTGATATTTGGGCTACATTTGTTTTTTTGTGTGTCTGGCGGCCATCTTTGGGCTACATTGGGCTACATTGGGCTTCATTGGGCTACATTCGGCTAATTAGCAAATAGCTCATCGCAAACTAGGAATGGTAAAGAATCGCTATTTATTCCTTAAAGTTCGCTATTTAGGAAATGCAAATAACTTTGATGATACATATGGCGGTTCATCTCTAACAAGATAAGAAGCATAGGGATAGATTTATGATGACTGGCGCATCACCAGGGATGTGTTAGTCATTCTGTGCCGCTGTTCCGTCACCTATGGTGTGCTGCATTTACAATGCGGCGCATCATGGGGCAAAAACAGCACAGATGCGTGATGTATCTGTGCCGTAAAGGTGGCGCATTGCTGGAGTTGTATCGCAAGTGTGATGAAGCTCCAGCAAGGGTCGGGGGTGCCCCTGTCGCAGGGTTTCTGTTCTCACACAGAACTGTGGACAGAGGATTGGAACCTCGGCGAATTAGGGTGTCCCAAAACTCACGTTAGTAATCAAAAACTATTTAGCAAGCTAGGTACAGTGTCACATTGGATATAACAAACTCTCAATGTTTAGACAATCCAGAATATGAACTTATAGTACCTCAGGATACGTGGAACTCATGAACAGTCGGTCGTTATAGATTTCTTAGAAACCAGAACATGGAGTTAAGAAGAACAGATGTGTATTTGAAATGTTTATTTACTAATGCTGTCTTCTCAGGCGTAGTACCTTAGATAATAAAAGTACACATATTATCAGTAGCAAAATTACCAGCATAGTTACTAGTACATAAAAAGTGAATGGTGATAGTATGTTAACATGCTGTAAATGAATAAGAGTTAGCAACACTTATAAGCAGCCGCGGGCCGTGGAGGGAGTTACGGTGGGGCAGGGAGGCGGGGAGGGGGAGGGGCAAGGTAGAGAGGGCTCCACCCTGCTTCTCCCCCTCCCCGCCTCCCTGCCCCATCGTAACTCCCTCCACGGCCCGCGGCTGCTTATATCTCACCCTCCCTAATACACATATTATATTATTTGCTAAGAAGGTCTCTTTGTGTTGGTTTAGGGCGTGTCCATACTTTAGTGTCTTAGATTTGAAGAAATCACATCAGCATACACCAGCTCTCTCTTCATGTGAACCGCATCAACTGTTGTGTATGTGTGTTCGGCAAAGCAATATAAAACCCGCCTCATGCCCAGAATTGGCAGAAGTTGCACTTATGTTATGAGTATGAAGTCGTGGAGATCAGACCTCATAAAAATTCTGTATCGTGTTGTTCTTGAAACTTTAGCACTCGCTGTACAGATATAGTTTAACAAGTAAAGCAGATAGTAGACCAATAACATATTATTCTCATGTAAACCACGATGAACTACTAGGTGGAAAGCTAAAGCAACAACTAAGTGTCGTGTGCAGAAGTTGCAAAAAAGGAAAAATGGCGTTTAAACCGGTAATGAGCCCATGCTAACTTAACACGGTGTAAAGATATCCAGGACCTAGATGACACCTCCTCATGATCCGGAAACTAACTGAATAAGATAATAGAAGTGCCATCTCATGAGAGCAGATTGCAAGTTTATATGTGGACGGTCCGCAAGGTAAAGCATTAAAAACTAGGAAAATTCAATGCTAAAGAAAAATAAAACAGCCAAGTACTTTATCGAGTCTTAAGCCAATAGGCAAGGTAAATAATAAAAACTTGACAAATAAGTCAATGAATTGTCAATGAAATGCTAGTACTCAGCATATCAAACATGAAAAAGGTCTATGACATAACTGTGTATGCAAAATAAGCTGCAACAGCCTCCAATAGGAAGTCACCGTCTTCATCCGAAAACAGTTCAGCCATCCAATTTAAAAGCGGAAAAGAACATACGTGCTCTCCCAGCACCGGATCCTCTATCACCATCAGAGGACAGCTCGGTGGGTTTTCAAGAAAGCTGTGTTCCAAGAAAGACTGTGCTGCCGCCAGTAAATTCCAGGGACCAAGTAGTCCATGCATCAATGCCACAGCCATAATCCTTTCGCCAGGACAAATCAACTCGTGAGTAATGATAGGAGTCATCAGCTGATTAAAGTCGACGTCAGGAGAAACCGGTCCGCAGAGACACAAATCAATGGCCCAATCGAAATCACAGGTCAGGCAGTGAAATACAGGCTGGACACAGGTGAAGTAGGAGAACCGAAAAGATAATCCATATGCCGTGCTTAATATCGCCAACGGCATTGTGCCATAATATTCTAGCATGCGATTGCGGAACAGTGTCAGCAGCTGCAGGGTCGGAGGTTGCATAGGAGGGACATCCATATTTAAAAATGTAAAAAAGCACAAGAGCGTCCGCTGGTAATGCAAGTAAAAATGCCAATCCACGAACCAGAGTGCAGAAAATACAATGAAAGGGAGCAGGGATGACTCCAAAGATTTTCTCAAATGAAGTCACGAGACCACTGGTAACAACTTTAAAAAAGTGTGCCAGGGATTTTGTGGAGGATGCGTTAAAGATAGTCGGAAACATGTTGCTGAAATTGAAAGGCAAACCTGTGTACGGGTGTTCGCTATGTGAAGTACGAAAGTTTCACGGGCCGAACTCAAGGCCACCTCTCTCTGAGACAAAAGAGCTCTTATTCTTGCCATGCCGTTGAAACGTGTCCCAAGGTTGGTATTTGTGGCCAGATTGAAAACTCCCTATGTTCATGTGTGGGAGGAAATAGAACATTTCTGCAGCAAATAACCCGTTCACTTACTGTTACGATAAAAGGAATACTTTTAATTAACTCAGAACAATCTTCATTATGAGCATCAAATAACTACCATTTTCCAACAACTTGAACGTGGGGATGATAGCAGGAACTGGCGTGCCTTGCAACACGCAAGCCATATTTGGTCGGTGTTTGTTGCATGAATCGTGTAACTGTATGTGCCTACACATTAGTGAATGATCTGGCGTCTCAGTGCATTCCTCTCCATTCAGATAAACTTCTTGATCATCTTTGAAGCATCTGTATGTGTATGGAAGCGACCAGACCTCATGAACAAAAGCACTACCTAAAGGTTCATAAAGACCTATTGGTATATATTTCATACAATTTGAAAACTTATATAAAGCAAAAGGCAGCGTTATTAAACCGTGGATAAGGCATGTTGCCAAAAAACCCGCAATCCTCTGCTGATGATGTCACTGAGCATGTCATGAATGATGTAATATGTGACATCATCAGTAGTGGATTATGGGTAATAGTATCTCTAGTTTACTCCCCTATAGCTGTCTTTCTTTTAACATAAGTGTGTGTTTCCTTCCCTTATACTTACTGTTTTTGGTTCGCTTCCAGTTCGCGTACCAGCGAGCGAACTAGGAAGCGAACTAAGAGAAATAGAGGTTGGCACAATTCCAAATATTGTACCAATTTTTTAATAACGGGGAGGTAGTTCTGAAAAGAACTTTTTTTTTTTTTTTCTGAACATTTTTTTACTGTTTTTGAATTTTTCGGAACAGTTTTATATTTTTTGGGGTTTTTCTTGGAGGGGGCAATGAAAACGATTCATTGTAAAGGGCTCAACAGGAGCAACAAAACAAAAAAAAGAAGTATTTATTATTTTGGGCGTTTCGGACAAACTTGCATATGATAGTCAATAGCTCTGTTGATCAGAGTGATGCTTCTTTCTCCGTAGGAAATGAATCCATCGCAAAATACGCAGGTGTGTTTTACTTCACCAAATCTCATTTGTATATTTGGCACCATCTCCCTGCCCTCTGGTCCCGTTACTTCCGGTACAACAGATCTTCTGGCCATAATAGGGAGATTATCTAGGTCGTTCCGAAACTGTGCAGCACTGTAGTTGTTAGGATGCCACCTAGTCATATGGCGATGCATTGTGTAGTTTCCGAAACTGTATTTTTTGTCGGTCCCTCTGGACAGTCTATCTTGACATATAAGGCAAGTTACGTATCTTGCATTTACTTTTTTCTGACCTTTGGGAATTTTAAAAAATTGCCAAATGAAGTTTTCTTTCCGGTGAGACGTCTTGGGCTGCTCAGGCAAAAACTGCCTCTCTTCGTGCTCGTCCTCCTGTTCCTCTTCTTCTTCTTCTTGTTGAATTACAACTTGAGCAGGTGGTCCACTCTTCCTTGGATGTGGTGGAGGTGGTGGGGAAGCACCAGCTGAAGCTACTAAAGAAGCCATTGCTCAGTGATCACAAAGGGTCTTTCTCTCACAATGATGAAAGTCAGAGTGAGGAAAGAAGGAGGGATTTTCATCATTTGGGAAAAACAAGAGTTCTCAACCAATCAAAAGTGTTCATTTTAGATTATATGACCTAGTCTTACATCATTAGGAAACCAAAAGTGAAATGAACCAATGAAAAGTGTTATTACCAAGTCACATGACTTGCTGTGTTTACGTTAAGCGCTTTGCAGGGCCTCCCGGTTTGCTTCCAGAAACCTGCGCTTTGGCACTCGCTTCGCGTACCAGTTCGCTAACGTAGCACGTCATATGACGTATCACGCGACAACGTGGAACGTCATGCGGACGGGAGGCGTCACGATGTTGTTTTCTAACGCGGCACTTGCGGTAAAGAAACGTTTACCGGCTCGCGGTCTATTTCGCGGCATCAAGGTCAGCTAACGGGAAGCTTCCCGATTCGCGAAGCGGGAACGAAGAAAAAAAAATATTTTAAAAAAAAATTATTCATAAACATATAAAATATATTTTTGGATTTAAAGAAGAATACATTTTACAGCTACAGATATTAGCTGTTAAAAAACCAATGAAATTCACAGAAAAAACCATAGGTTATAGACCATATATAGTTAGGAATTAGCATTTACAAAACCTTGAAAATTCACTGAAAAAACCATAGGTTATAGACCATATATAGTTAGGAATTAGCATTTAGAAAACCTTATTTTACTCACACAAAACCATTGAAATTCCATATATAGTTAGTTGCACTAACTATATATCGCGCACCCGCAATCCACTGCTGATGATGTCACATATTACATCATTCATGACATGGTCAGTGACATCACTGATGACATCACTGATGACATCTCAAATGACATCACTGATGACATCAGTGATGACAACATCCAGTGACTGTATGCTTCTGTAAAGTTAAAATATGTCTTACATATTGAAGAATGAGTGGATGTATAAGTGTCTGGATGAAGGATTTAGTAGGTGCATGACTGACTGTATAAGTGAGTGATTAAATGTGTCTCACTGAGTGCATGGGTTAGTGACTAAACTGTTTTAAATTGTGCATCATTGTGTCTGTTGTTTTGTAATCTGATGCATGTGTTGATCATTAGCTATATGACTAACTATATGGGTTATTGATTAGTTGCCCAAGTATTTGTATGGGAGACTGAGTGTGTGTGTGGGTGTCTGGGAGGTGTATGACTCTGTGCATAGATGTGTGAGCAGTTGATTCACTAGATGTATGGGTTCAAAAGTGCATGTGGAAACATCTGTATGGGCGGTTGACTGTGTGCATGAGTGTATTGGTGAGTGAATGGATATCTCAGTGCTACATGTCAAAGTAAGTACATATGTAAAACACAGTACATGTGATAGTTGACATATATAAATAACTGTGCATAAGAGCCAGTGAATGTGTGAGTGGCTGTATGGATTATTGTGAACTTGTATCAGGGATTGTATAACAGAGTAAATATGTGTTATTATATGTTCCAATAAGTAAGGTGTGTATAACTATATAGTTGAGGAAATCGAGGTGTGATTGATTCTTTGCAAGACTGACTAGGTGTGTGAGTAACTCCATGGATGAGTGACAGTCTGTGAGTGTCTGTTTACACTGAGTGTATCTAAGGTTATATTAGAGTCTGAAGAGGTTCATTGTATCATCACATGAATGATGTCATCAGTGATGTGATCAGTAATGTCAAATGAGATGTCATCAGTGATGTCATCAGTGATGTCATTTGAGATGTCATCAGTGATGTCATCAGTGATGTCACTGACCATGTCATGAATGATGTAATATGTGACATCATCAGCAGTGGATTGCGGGTGCGCGATATATAGTTAGTGCAACTAACTATATATGGAATTTCAATGGTTTTGTGTGAGTAAAATAAGGTTTTCTAAATGCTAATTCCTAACTATATATGGTCTATAACCTATGGTTTTTTCAGTGAATATATATATATATATAAAAATATATACATATATATATTCACTGAAAAAACCATAGGTTATAGACCATATATAGTTAGGGATTAGCATTTAAAAAACCTTATTTTACTCACACAAAACCATTGAAATTCCATATATAGTTAGTTGTACTAACTATATATCACGCACCCGCAATCCACTGCTGATGATGTCACATATTACATCATTCATGACATGGTCAGTGACATCACTGATGACATCACTGATGACATCTCAAATGACATCACTGATGACATCACTGATGACATCATCCAGTGACTGTGTGTTTCTGTAAAGTTTAAATATGTTTTACATATTGAAGAATGAGTAGATGTAGAAGTGTCTGGATGAAGGATTTAGTAGGTGCGTGACTGACTGTATGAGTGAGTGATTAAATGTGTCTCACTGAGTGCATGGGTTAGTGACTAAACTGTCTTAATTTGTGCATCATTATGTCTGTTGTTCTGTAAACTGCTGCATGTGTTGATCAGTAGCTATATGAGTAACTATATAGGTTATTGATTGGTTGCCCAAGCATTTGTATGGGAGACTGAGTGTGTGTGTGAGTGGCTGGGAAGTGTATGACTCTGTGCATAGATGTATGGGTTCAAAAGTGCATGTTGGAAACAGCTGTATGGGCGGTTGACTGTGTGCATGACTGTATTGGTGAGTGAATAGATATCTCAGTGCTACATGTCAAATTAAGTACATATGTAAAATACAGTACATGTGAGAGTTGACATATATAAATAACTGTGCATAAGAGCCAGTGAATGTGTGAGTGGCTGTATGGATCATTGTGAACTTGTATCCAGGATTGTATAAGTGAGTAAATATGTTTTAGTATTTGTTTGAATAAGTAAGTAAGGTGTGTTTAACTGTATAGTTAAGGAAATGGAGGTGTGATTGATTGTTTGCATGACTGTCTAGGTGTGTGTGTAACTTCATGGATGAGTGACAATATTTGTTTGAATAAGTAAGTAAGGTGTGTTTAACTGTATAGTTAAGGAAATGGAGGTGTGATTGATTGTTTGCATGACTGTCTAGGTGTGTGTGTAACTTCATGGATGAGTGACAATCTGTGAGTCTGTGTTTACACTGAGTGTATCTAAGGTTATATTAGAGTCTGAAGAGGTTCATCGTATTATCACAACAGTGATGTCATCAGTAATGTCATTTGAGATGTCATCAGTGATGTCATCAGTGATGTCATTTGAGATGTCATCAGTGATGTCATCAGTGATGTCATTTGAGATGTCATCAGTGATGTCATCAGTGATGTCACTGACCATGTCATGAATGATGTAATATGTGACATCATCAGCAGTGGATTGCGGGTGCGTGATATATAGTTAGTACAACTAACTATATATGGAATTTCAATGGTTTTGTGTGAGTAAAATAAGGTTTTTTAAATGCTAATCCCTAACTATATATGGTCTATAACCTATGGTTTTTTCAGTGAATTTTTAAGGTTTTGTAAATGCTAATTCCTAACTATATATGGTCTATAACCTATGGTTTTTTCAGTGAATTTCATTGGTTTTTTAATAGCTAATATCAAAACCTTTACAATGTATTATTCTTTAAAAAGAAAAATATTTTTTACATGTTTTTTATACAATTTTTTTTGTATTTTTTTTGTTTCGCTCCCAGTACGCGTACCGGTTAGCTTCCCGTTAGCTCAATCCGGAGGCGCGACCCGGTACGCGAACTGGTAAACGTTCCTTTAGCGCACCTCTCGCGTTACAAAACAACATCGCGACGCTTCGCGTCAGCATGACGTTTCGCGTTCTCGCGTAATACGTCATATTACGTGCTACGTTCGCGTACCCGGAAGCGCAGCGGTACGCGAACCGGAAGCGATCCGCGGCGCGGCGCCGACCGCGTAATGTAAACATAGCAGGTCATGTGACTCGATAATAACACTTTTCATTGGTTCATTTCACTTTTGGTTTCCTAATGATGTAATACAAGGTCATGTGATCTAAAATGGACACTTTTCATTGGTTTAGAACTTTTGTTTTTCCCAAATGATGAAAACCCCTCCTTCTTTCATCACTCTGACTTTCATCTTGGTGAGAGAAAGACCCTTTATTGAGACTTTGTGATGGCTTCATTAGTAGCTTCAGCTGGTGCTAGCCCACCACCTCCACCAAATCCAAGAAAGAGAGGACCACCTGCAGAAGTAATTCTGCAAGAAGAGGAAGAACAGGAAGAGGAGGAAGAGGAGGAAGAGCATGAGTTTTTGCCAGAGGAGCCCAGGAGGTACAATCGACAGGAGAATTATATCTGGCAATTCTACAGAATTCCTGAGGGGCAAAAGAAAGTGAATGCTCGTTACGTGTTTTGCCGCATATGCGGTGACAGATTGTCAAGGGGCAATGATAAAAAATATAGTTATGGCAATCATACTATGCATCGGCATATGAGTAGGTGGCACCCAAATAATTATAGTGCTGCCCAGCTACGTGACCAACAACAAAATCCCCTCCAAATGGCAAGAAGATCGGTGGTTCCAGAGGTGTCGGGACCAGAGGCGAGGGAGGTGATTGCAAACATCCAAATGTTGTTTGGGCACGTAAAACAAGTGTGCGTGGAATGTGGCGCTTTCATCTGCTACAGAGAAAGTAGCATCACTTTGATTTTGCGAGCAATTCAAAATCATATTAATGTTTGCACAAGACGCACCAAAAAATACATTCTTTTTTTTTTTTTGCTCCTGTTGAGCCCTTTATAATGGATCGTTTTTGTTTCCCCCCCCCCCCAAAAAAACCAAAAAAAATTTAAAAACGTTCAGAAAATACAAAAAAAGTAAAAAAATGTTCAAAAAATACTAAAAAAAATATAAAACAACAAAAACATAAAAAAAAAAGTTCTTTTCAGAACTAACTCCCCATTATAAAAAAATTGGTAGAATATTTGGAACTCTGCCAACCTGTATTTCTCTTAGTTCGCTCCCGGAGCGCTACCCGGTACGCGTACCGGAAGCTAACCAAAAAAATATTTTTTTAAAAAGAACAGTAACTATAAGGGAAGGAAATACACAGTTATGTTAAAAGAAAGACAGCTCTAGGGAGTAAACTAAGGATACTGTTACCTACAATCCACTGTTGATGATGTCACATATTACATCATTCATGACATGGTCAGTAACATCAACAGCAGTGGATTGTAGGTAACAGTATCGTTAGTTTACTCCCTATAGCTGTCTTTCTTTTAACATAACTGTCTATTTCCTTCCCTTATAGTTACTGTTCTTTTTTAAAAAACATTTTTTTGATCAGTCATAAACAGTGACATTAATAGAAACAGAGAGAGTGAACAAGAGTGAAGAACTATGGTCCTCCTCAGCCACCCTCAGAAAACCAAGGGGGTCAAGATACATCTACCGTGCCCCCTTCTACCTATTCTGAACATTATTTGCCCTCCATCTTGTATCTTGATTCGAACGAAACACAAAATGGTGGACTGCCATAACGCTGCTGGTTTGCGAACCGGGCAACTTCCCAGGAAGCGGTCCCAAAAAAAAAAAAGTTGGGAAAGTAATTCAAAGACACTAAGAGTAATAGAGATGGAGTGAGTGAACAAGACTGAGGAACTATGAGAACAGAGGGACTGAGAAAAAGAGTGGAAGGAGTTGAGTAAATAGGTAATAGAGAAAGGAATGAGGAAAGTAGCAAAGGCAGGAAACTGAGGATTAAAGAAGTGAAGCAGTGGATCTAATAGTAGGTGAATGTGATAGAAATGTAACGAAAAGAGTACAACTATTTACCTTGTAATTGCCGTTAAATTAATCACATTTTATTTCTATACTTTCAATCTGTGAAAGAGAGAACCAACATTTGAAAAAAATTAAAATATGTATTTAAAAATTACAAAAGACAAGGGAAAATATTGAAGGACAAATAGTTTTTCAACAACTTTGACACTGACAGAAGCTTCTGCTTCTCCAGGTCCTCTACACAATGCTAAAGATATACATTTTAAACTAACAGTATCTTGATGCAGATGAAGTGAGGCCTATCTTAAAACATGGTGCATCTTTTGCATTGCTCTTGTTTCAGAAAAGTGTCGCTTCAGTATGCCAATAACATGTCTCCTATCCAGAGATTTGTTTGAGGTGAGGCCTACTCAGAGTTCAAGATGAGATTTACACTTGTTGAAGTGTACAGAGGAGATAATATCTGTGAAAGTTTACTAATGAAGTGAGTCATGTCCACTGCACTCTTCAACAAAGTAGAAACCTCCTATGTTTCCCTGGACAGACCTAAACTTGATCTGCACAATGTGATTCGTAATGATAGGAAACTCAGGTGATGTAATTGAAATATGTGCAATTTATTTTGCTCATTTCACAATCACATCACTTGTGTTTCCTTTGCTTAGGTATCTCATTGTGCAGATGTAGTCCAGCATATGAAAGAATACGTAGAAGTGCAGCACTGCATACAATAAATTTAACACTTACAGAAAACTCACCTTCTCCATGCCTCCTACACAGTTCTACATATACATCATAAATGCAAACAGTACAGAATTAATTATACATGTTAAATGGTTTATTTTTGCTGTTCTCAGAATGTATCAAAATTCACTAAAAACAGTGACTTGAAGGTATTCATCATGTAACAGCGGGGAAAAAAAAACACAATCAAAATGATTGTGTTTAAAAAACCCATACAACATCAGAAAATAAAATTCAGAACTCCTTAAAGTTAACTTACTTTCCATGACGTCCAAGGATGTCCTATGAACAGCTTACACTCTTTTGTGCTGTTATTACTTTCAGCCCGCCACTTTCTGAAAGAAAACCTCCATCGTTTTTAAAAACACGTTACATGCAATAAATGACTTCTTGCTCTCTACCACTATTTTCCACAAGGCCAAATCTAGTCAGAGATATTTATAACTCTTGGATTTCTTGTAAGCCAATCCCATCATTTGGCATTTCCGCAACTTTCAGAATTAAAATGTTGAAGATCATTTTCACAATCCTGGAATAGTAATATCTTCCCCTTCTTGGTCAGTCATGTTCTACATTTCCTATGACACTGATACTGCTTAATATGAAGCAGACTTACACTACCTCTATGAGTACTACAATTATTTAATTCTCTACATCACTTTTAATCACAAAGCAATGTAAAACAGTAGACAGCATTGCAGACTTACATTCCCTCTACTCCATGTTTTGATTGGCTGCTTCAATTAGCTTATGAAAAGAAACAGTTTTTCTGAACTCATTTAAAGTGCACATACATCTCCATGATGTCCAATCCTTTGATTAGAAGTTATGTCTCTGAACTACACTTATCCTCAAGGCCAAATTGTGTAGGAGCCATTAGAACTTCTTGAAATTCCACAGATCATATCCCGAGATTATTTTCCTAAAATTTTGGTTTTAAAAACACCAGGTAAGAGTTTTTAAGGTCATACGGCAATTTTTTTTTGAAAATTAAAACAGAATCATTGCAGAATGACCAGCCATTTCTAGACTTTAAATAAGCTGTGTAATGTCCTGATGATATTGAAGGGCCGTCATGATATATAATTGCTGTAGTTACAAAAGTCCTTCCTGATATTGACAACTGCGAAGCTACAAAATTTTTTATTAAAGTTGTAAATTTTGTTCCATCAGGCCTACATCGTTGGAACATTAAAATGACGTACTGGCCATATGTTCGTATAAATAATGTGGACATCATTTCAGATTTACATTGGCTACACTCCATGCTGTGATTAGCAGCTTTTACTAGCTTATTAAAGGAGACTGATTTACTGTCTGGCAAAGTTAAATATATAAATCTTTCTGAGTCTACACTAGTAGTACTTGATACCATACAGTTCTCGCAGTCATGCTGCCATTGATAAGAAAGCCCAAACAGCTGATCTACATCTACACCTTCAGCATGTAATACATCAAGCATATACATTAAAAACTCCTGACAATCTTGCTGAATATTTTGAGAGAATTGTGTTTGCCCTGAACATCTGTCTAACAGGTTTCGAATTTCAGACACACTTTCTATTTTTGTTCTATCTGTGCTACATTTCTCTAACACAGAATTCAACAAACTGCAAAATCTTTGATCAGAATTGACCACAATCTCTTCTTTTACATTTTTTAGAGAAAACAAAACATTAATTACTACATTAGCATAGCAGTTGACACCAGAACTGTTTTCAAACTGAAAACCAACAACATCTTCAACAGAATCCTCTTTGTTTCTGCTTGTAATTTTAGGTTCATTCACTTTTTGTCTTTTTGCTACAACCTCCCCAGTATTGTTCTCATTTCTTCGTTTCCGGCCTACCAGACGTTTCTCAAACAAAGGAAACTGAGGCAAATGTGGCGCATACTCTCTTCTTAACCTATTGTATTCCTTAACACAATCTAGATCTGCACAAATGTTTCTGACATCACACTCAATCAAGTACAATCCCGATAAAGTTCTAACTCGTGACAATGCCACATATGCCATACCCTCCTTGAACACAGAACTGCCAATATTCACCAATGCAGTGTCTACACTTAAACCTTGCGATTTATGAATTGTCACCGCATATGCCAAGCAAACAGGGAACTGCTTACGGCGAACATATAAGTCTTTTACAAGCAAAAATCTAGCAGAACAACGAGCAATTAGCTGTACTTCCTCAATGCCATCAAATTTAATTTTTAAAAATTCAATTCCATCTCTATTTTTGTATTTCACAAAATCAACAACATTACCCATTGATCCATTTACCAGACCTCTTTCAACATGTAAATTCCTTCTTAAAATTATACGGCAGTTCAAGCACACATTCAGAGTCTTTTCAAAACCTGCAGTTTTAGATATAGTCTTCTCTAATGAATCCAATTTTGATTTCAGATTCTCAGACAAAATAATTGTTGATCCCATATGCTCTACTCTATCAATAGCTTCCACTTTCACAATCTCTTGCTTTTCTAAATGCAACATTTTGTTGTTAAATTTGGCACATTCTGCAAGAGTTGGCATCAAACATATTCCAGATTTCTTATCAGTAATTTTCTGAAAAATATTCTCAGGCACAACATCTTGTTCTGGATATAAATTTGACAGTAATCGTGCATGTAAAGCTTCTTTCCCATGCTCGGTCACTTTTCCAATTCTAACATCTTGTAGAATAGTCTTGTAAACTTCATCCTTTGCCTGACGCATATTTTCATGCAGTTCAGCATAATTGAAGTTTAACCATATATTGACGTTGCCAATGCTGCCTAGGCACTTCCTGGTATCTTCATGCGTGAGCATTTTGAACACAGGTTGCCCTTTCACTGGTGTCAGCTGCAGAAGATCTCCGAAAACAATGATGTGTTTGCCACCAAATAACACATCATACTCTGTTTTGAGAACTTCTTGCATCCTCAAATGCACAAAGGCAAGCATGACATTGGAAACCATGCTTACTTCGTCAATGATAAGAAGTTTCATTTTCCTCAAGATTCTTGAAACTTCAAAACAAGCATCTCCAGATAGCTTGTGATATTCTAATTTGTTGTCATGCTCCACTGGCAGCATCAGTAAACGATGTAAAGTAATCCCTTTAATATTATGTGCTGCCAGTCCAGTTGGAGCAGTGACAACACAAGACAGCGATGACTCTGTCCTTTCCTGCAAATAGCATGAAATTGCTTTAATGAGGAAACTTTTTCCAGTTCCCGCTTCTCCACTCACGTACAGTCGGACAGGCTTCAACGACGTACATGAGCACTCTTTCTTATCATGACTTAATCCATGATCAATTTGCATGGTAACTTCGTCATATATTTTCCTCTGCTCAACGTTGAGTTGCCTTTCCAACTCTTCTAAGTTAACCGCATCCTCTTGAGCATGTGCCATGGCTCTTTCCACCTCATTCATAGCAGTGGCAGCTTCATTTTCAATAAGAGGTCCTCCTAGTGGATCCTGACTCAATGAAGCAGAACTCTGACTGTCCTGAGAACTGTCTCTGGCAATCTCGGCTGCAATCGTTGCTTCCTGCTCAATTTCCACATTCAACATTTCTACATATTTGGGAAAAGCAGGACATTCTATGGTCTCCTTGGCGGCATTGAAAGAGTCTTCATAACAGAGGAAATCTCCAAGCAGTTCCTCTTCTGCACGCCAAGGCTTGAAAAGTTGCAAAAGTGCTAAATAGAAAAACTCCTTTTTTTCAGGAGATTCGCCACTCAATTTTCGATGGTTTATCAAGTGGCATTTTCTTTGCTTCACCAGACATCCCTCACTTCCTATTACAGCATACACTCCTTTCTCAGTATCTTCTTTGATGTTCCTCTTGAACATGTAATTTTGCAGAACCTCATACAGACAAACATTCTCTAGGTGACTGCTTCGATTTGGATAATATGTATCCAACATGTTTGTCTTCAAAATGTCGGTACTGTTTGGCTCCTTTTCCGCCAAATACTCAATTTCCCGCACAGGTTTGAGAACTCGATTACGCGTTGCAGCAAGACCAAGACTCGCCCAAACGATACTCCTGGACTTGGCATAGAGACTTGCTGAAGACAACCGGTCAGAACATTCGTACGCTCCGATTTCTCGATGCGACAACATCTTCAGACTGAAACTGTACAACTTCTTGCTGAGGCTCTTTTCATGGGAAATGTCCTCCCACATATCCTTCAATTCTGTCTTCTCTTTTTTGGTGATGTAAGACGTCACATACCGAGCCACAGCCATACAGTTATCAGCCACAAACTGTATATCCATGTTAGCATTCCACATGGACAAAATCACCGGGTTGTAGTCGTTGATGTACTTGGACTCTTCGTTCCTCTTCAAATTGTAAGTGTTTTTAGGTGATTTCTTCATCACATTATGTCGCAGCGAAGACATCAAACTGTTTACTCTTCCTTTAGAAATCACCGGTCGTGGAAAGCCGAAACGACATTTGGTGTAGAACTTGTCTTTCTTTCGGAATTTACGACGGCAGTACTTTCCACATCGATGGCTTTGGAAACGCAGAACTTTTTCTCTTAGGCTTTTCTTCTCCTTTGCGTTTGGAACAGCACACGTAGAATACTGTTGGATGAAACTCATCACTGAGTCTTCTGGATCCGTTCCAAATTTAGGTGCATCCTTGATCCACAGCAACATATGTATATGAGGAGCACCTCTTGCTTGGTACTCCTTTCTCCAGAAGAAATCCAACACCTCTCCAAGAGGTGGATTCTTCTTATTCATGATGAAAGACATCATAGCTTCAAATCTATGATTGAAGTACCTACATACATTGACTGGATCCAAAGAGCACAGTTCTCCGGGTGTCTTGAATTCGATGTTTTCTACGTTAGCATTTGCCTCTCGTAGAAATTCAAGTAAGTCTTCCCAGCCATACTCGGCACAGCTCAGAGTGAGGAACCATGTGGGAGTACCTAAGTTCCTCAGCATACATTTTAAATCACCATGACGACGGTACCAGTACTCATTAGTACCACGCTGACACGCCATGAGATTAATCAGGTGAGAATCCAAAATACTATCTTGGACATTCACTTTATCCATAAAATCACTTGCCGAGATGTTTTGCATGTGTATACCACTTTTCAAGATGTGGTTCACTGCATATGACAGTCCAGACAGATCGCTTTCAAACAGGAGATGAAACAAATAAGGAATGCATTGTCGAAACCTAGCATCTCCTGCATACAATCGCAAAGTCCGGTATTCAGAAGCAGGAATTTGATGAGGTCGCTCATCATATCTTCCTCCCTGACCTGTTGGAAAAAGCTGTGGGAAACACCGAGCTTCCAAACTTTCCTCCCAAACACTAATGGGACTCCCTTTGGCTTGTTTCATTTGAAACAACTCAATAGCATTCCCCATGACTTCCTTTGAATGCAAAGGATGAACACTATAATGTTCATATATTTCCTCACTAGTAGAGGGTTCTACTTTCTCAATTTGACCAGCACACAAATCGCTATCCTCTTCCTCACTTACTTCCTCTTCTGCAACATATACATTCTTATAGTATTTATTATTTTTTTTCAAATACAATGTTGCCTTTTTAACTTTCCTAACATCTACTAAATCTTGCCATATTTTCTTATTCTTTGTCGGAACCCCATTAACTAAGATAACCAGAGGTTCCTCTTCCACTTTTTCTACTCCAATTGTGTTAATGTTTTTCTTCAAATCTAGAGGCAAATAAACAACTCTTCCCTTTAATCCTCTCTGTAAATCTGATGGAGGCAATTTCCCTGTCTTTGGCTCCATTCTTACAATAGCCTGAAAGGGATGGATACTTTGAATCAAAATAGATTCATAAGTATTTAAATCCTTCAATTCAGAAGGAATCTCAACCAATTCCAGATTATTATGAACTGTTCTAGCAGGCATCTGGTTTTGTTTTAATTTGTTACAACAATAAGTACACACACGTTGATCCAATCCCAAATCAAAACAATTTTCTACCATCAAGTATGTTGCAAAATCCTTCCATTCACTATTATTTTCCCTTTCACTTTTTGCATATAAATCCACTAACTTAGTCTGATTCTTATAATAAGTGCGTCGACAACACACACAAGTGAAATTAGGCCTCTCACTTGATTTCATGTCAAACGTCGCAATTTCCCTCTGGAAATTATCTGTACTGGAAACATGTACAGTATCTTCCAAATGACCCTCTATTTCTTGCTCAATTTCAACATTCTCCTCTTTACTTCCAAAGTAACAAAACTCAATTTCTTCACATATATTCCTCACATCTATTTCAGAACCATGCAAAAGAGCAGCGCATAATTGTTTCAGCATAATTGCTGGACTCTTAGCATAATACAACAGTCTAACTAACTTCCTCACTTTGTTATGATGCACTGCTAGCATCCTGAAATGATGAAAAACACTCTGGCATACTCTCCTGGAAAGACAAGCCAGTGAATGACCATGCAAACCTGTCACTTCTCTCACTCTGCAAGGATCTAATTCTTGCAACAACCTCATTTTCTGCTTCAAACTTTTCTTGTTAAATGACCGTACAAAATCACAAAGCAAATTGATGGAATCCTGTCGCACACTGCAAATACTACTACACTTCCAGGTGTACACAGGACCCTTAGCACGTCTTCCTAAAACCTCATTACCTAACAACTCTTCTGCCTCTGTTGTCACAAGTTTTTCTTTTTCAACTGGACAACCATCTTTCACTTCATAAGCACGACCACTGATGTCAACTGCATGCACCAAATCATTATCCTGGAAATAACTCTCTTCATTAAAAAATGCCTCACAGCTTGAACTATGTATCCATTCTCCAGAAAAAACTTCACAAAAATTACTACGATTAACTATTCTCTTCCATCTACTATTTCTTTTGAAATCAAAAATTGCCTTGTTTAGCTTCCTAATTCTATTGATTATCAAAATAAATAACTTACGTTTAATTTCAAAAGCCTGATCAATAACTTTCTCAACTTTTTTTTTTCTCCTATAAAAAACTAATTTCTGTTGACCTTTCTTAATATTTTTTAACAAATTGCCAATTATCCTGTTACGGAACATTCGTTTACGAATCTCCGTAAACTGTTGTTTCCTTCTACTATCATGCACAGATTTATCTCTTGCTCTAGCAGTAACATTTTCATTTGTCCTTTTCTTTCCATTTGATTTACTTGTGTTGTTATGGATTGAAACATTTTCTGTACTAATATTTTTTTTATTAGAAATATTTTTTATGAAATATTTAGAGCTCTTACACGGTGCTTTCTTCATCGCTTGAGAAATCTTTTTGTTAGAGGACTGCTGCATTTTTTTTTTCTCCTGCTGTCTTTGACGTTTTGCAGCCTTCATCTCTCTTATTTTTGTAGGCATAGTTGAATCTGAGGAAAAATATAATAAAAATGTTATTAAACATTATTATCAAACAGTAAATCAGTAATAGTGATCAAAAACAT
Organism: Lissotriton helveticus; assembly: GCF_964261635.1. NCBI lineage: Eukaryota > Metazoa > Chordata > Amphibia > Caudata > Salamandridae > Lissotriton > Lissotriton helveticus. The sequence goes on from NC_136071.1 coordinate 568,205,807, forward strand.
AACACACTACTTGACATTTTAAATAGAAGATTTTTTAGTCCTTGCAAATTTACAATACAGAAATAGCAGAAAAGAAATGAGATTTATATTTATGTTACCTATGCTATTTTATATGTGAATCTGATCTAATTTTATGAGCATATTTTAATATTTTATTGAAGACACTACACATAACCTGTTTTTGAAGGTGTCTTTATTTTTAAATTAAACGGTTTACCTTTTTACTTTTTATTGATTATAAATTTTAAAAATAAATGTTTATAATTCCAAAGGCTCAAGCAGGTCAGCTTCCCATCCTATATCATATAATTCGGACAAATCTGCATCCTCATCACGCTCTTCTTCATCCTCAGGATTTAAATCATCCAATGGATCAACATCCACTGATGTTTCAATTACAAGTTCAATGATGAGGTCAAAATCAACTGATTGCAGATTGTCGCTCATGTTGAGGTTGTCTTTATCTTTAAAGAAAGACAACAACAATGAGATGTTGCAGAGTAAGAGACAAATCTCACAGATTATAATAGTAAAATTATTTAACAAGAGTAACATTTTGCAGCTATTATTTAGCCATGTCCAGCGATGCTGAGCAGGTGAAGCCTATGTCTAATTTTTCACTGAACAGGACTCATCTGTTCTTAACCTTGGATAAGCCTCAACGACTCTGTGTCCCCTGCACATACTCAAATGTTAAAGTGCAGATTTATATTAAATGGCACATCCCCAGGCATGCACCAGTTAATGTGCACCACTGCTTTACCACCCATGGTGTGCCGCATTTACAATCAGATAGGAGAAAGCTGCTTCAAAACCCTGCGCCTGCTTGAAGCTGGCATAGGTCTTGACGCAGCATTGTATAGATGGGGCACCCCTGATCCTTGCTGGAGCTGCATCGCACTTACGATACAACTCCAGCAATGCGCCACCTTTACAGCACAGATGCGTCACGCATCTGTGCCTTTTTTGCCCCATGCTGCGCCGCATTGTAAATGCAGCACACCATGGGTGGCGGAACAGTGGCGCAGGATGACTGTCACATCCCTGGGGATGCGCCACTCATCATAAATCTATCCCTAAGCTTCTTATCTTGTTACAGATGAACTGCCATATGTATCATCAAAATATTTTACATATTATAAATAGCAAATTTTAAGGAATAAATAGCGATTCTTTACTATTCCTAATTTGCAATGAGCAAATTGCTAATTGCAAATTACCCATTCATTTCCATAGGCTAGGAGGCTCATAGGAATTAATGTTGCAAGTTGTGATTAGCAATTAGCTCATCACAAAATAGGATTTTTTTCAAGCGTGCAGGGGTATCTCAAGAACACCCTGCTGCACCCCTGAAAAAGAAATTTGGGAGCACATGGCACACCTACATGCCCTAATGGCATGTATGGGCGTCATATGGGACCTTTTTTTTTTTTTAAAAAAAATGCTTTTTGAAAAGAATTCGCAAATTACCACAAACTACAAGTTGGTGGTAGTTTCCAAATCCTTAATATCATTTTTTACATATTTTTTTTTGATACATTGCATTTAAGGAATAACAAATTTTGAATTATTGACATTTTAAGTAATTTCCACATGTGCACTGTTTTCTAAATATAATTTGAAAATCGTTTTTGGGGAAAAGTAATGGTTTGCAAATTTATGACAAGGACATAATGGTGTATGCTTCTCTATAAGGCATTTCAGTATCTCTAATGTCATTTTTCCCATATTACATTATAAGACCTTTCCCCATGAAGCACATTCCTTGTAAATATGCTCCCACCAGTGCATTGCAAATTTAGATTTTGACTGTTTCAGACACATAGCCATGTTGAAAGTGACCCAAAAAAATTGCAAACGTTTTAAAAAAAAACATTCATGTGTCTTAATGACATTTTAAGTCATTTCCCCATGGACAATGTTTTCTAAGTGGCACAAAAGAGGTATACACCTATCATAAATCTGTCCCTAGAATTATAAATGATTAAATCAGGATGACAATAAGATGTGGCCTATCCAGAGGTTTGTTTAAGGTGAGGCCTACTCAGGATTGCAGATTAAAGTTATGCTTGATGAAGAATACAGAGGAGATAATTTATTGTAAAGGCCTACCAATGAAGTAAGTGATTTCTACTTCATTGCACCAGTCATCATAAATGTATCCATAAGCTTCTTATCTTGTTAGACATCAACCGCCATATGTATCATATAACTATTTTGCATTTCCAAAAAAGCGAATTTTAAGGAATAAATAGCGATTCTTTACCATTCCAAATTTGCGATGAGAAAATTGCTAATTGCAAATTACCCATTCATTTCCATGGGCTAGGAGGCTCATATAAATGAAGGTGCAATTTGCGATTAACAATTTGCTCATCACAAATTAGGAATTTATTCCAAAAGTGCAGGGGTGTCTCAAGAACACCCTGCTGCAACCCTGAAAAAGAAATTTGGGGGCATATGGCGAACATAAATTTTAACAACATTCCTTTACCTCAAAAACGATTTTCAAATCATAACTTCAAAACACTACACATGGGAAAATTACTTAAATTGTCCTTAAGACACATAAAAGCGTATTTTGATTGGCTTTCCTGCATGGTAGGGTCACTTTTAACATGGCTATGTAACATAAACATTCAAAATCAAAATTTTCAATGTACAGGTGGGAGCATATTTACAAGCAATTTGCGCCACAAAGAAAGGTCTGACATTAAAATGGGAAAAATAACATCAGGGACAGTCAATTGCCTTATAAAGAACCATACACCATTATGTCCTTCTCATGAATTTAAAAACAATTCCTTTTTCCCAAAAACGATTTTCAGATCATAATTTCAAAAAACTGCACATGAGAAAATGACTTAAAATGTCATTGAAACACATGAAAGCGTTTTTTTATTGGCTTTCCTGCATGGTTGGTTCACTTTTATCATGGCTATGTAACACAAACATTGATAATTAAAATTTTCATGCACATGTAAGAGCATATTTACAAGCAATTTGCGCCACAGAGAAAGGTCTTACACTAAAATGAGAAAAATAACATCAAGGACAGTCAATTGCCTTATAAATAACCATACACCATTATATCCTTGTCATGAATTTAAAAACAATTCCTTTTCCACAAAAACGATTTTCAAATCATAATTTCTAAACACTGCACATCAGAAAATGACTTAAAATGTCATTAAAACACATGAAAGCATTTTTTGATTGGCTTTCCAGCATGGTTGCGTCACTTTTAACATGGCTATATAACAAAAACATTCAAAATCAAAAATTTCCATGCACATGTGAGAGCATATTTACTAGCAAATTGCGCCACATAAATCATAATTTTCTCCTTAAAGCACACTATTCTCTATCTAAAGTAAAGAAATATTTTCTCACCTTAGCAAATACTTTGAGTTTGAAAACAGTCTAAGAAACACACCAATTTGTCTTCAGCAGAGCAAAAGGTATGCACTCCAGAGTCTGCAGCTATCAAAAGCACAGAAATGGTGTAATTCTTCACACATATTTCTCATGTCACCCAATCAAAACTCTTCCCTCACTTTTTTTCAAATGAAAACCCTTCCCCCTCTGCCCTTTCTGCCTATTTTCCATAGCAACCACCTCTTGGAGAAACTCTGGTGTTTGCAAATTCACACAACAATGTTGCAATTGAACTCTGAACTCTCAGTGCACCTGCATATCCAGTGCTTTCTTTCATTTAATGATTTTTTATTGACCACTCAAAATACATCTTTCAAACAACACATCTGTACACCCTAACTTTCTGTTTTCATCAATTAAAATCCACCAATCACTGTTACTACTTCATGAACACAGAAACTCCACAGTTTTTTTCATTTCAAACTCACATTTTTTCAACTGCCATTTCATTGCCACACTTCATCTGACTGCAGGAGAACCTTCTCTCACCATGTTTTCTGTCTGGATTGTTGGTCATAGTTATATTCACTGGGCTCAAAGGTACGTTGAAAGCAGGAATTTACCTAACCTCAATTTACAAGATGTGGAAATTAAGTGGTTTGGCCACAGAGGATTAAAATGTCACCAATTGATACCATTGGTGAAAACCTTTATGCATTTGCCAAAACCTGACCTGTTAATTGTGCACTGTGGAGGTAATGACTTGGGCACTTTGACTGGTGTAGGTCTGGAAATGCTTTTAAAGGACACCTTTGAGCAATTGATGGCACTTTTTCCTCAGACTGCCTTGGTATATTCAAATATATGCCAAAGACAGAAATGGAGGTGGTCAAACCAATTTTGTCCACAAATTGAGAAGTCGAGGAAGCATGTAAACAAATCTGTTTCAGCTTACATGAGAGACCATGGAATGGGCTCCCTGTACAACAATAACTTGCGTTACTACATGCAAGATATCTACAGAGCAGATGGAGTTCACTTCTCAGATGAGGGCAACAGAGTTTTCACTCTGAATTTAAAAATGTGCATTGGTACCTACTTATAAGTACCAAAATGTACTATAAACCCAAAAGCTCTTCTCAGAGCTACCCTACATCTAATTACTCACAATTATTATTTTACTCTAACTTTTTTCACTAATTTTCAACAAAGTACACTCCCTGGTGCGCTACCCGGTACGCGTACCGGGAGCTAACCTCGCGAAATTTTTAAAAAAAATGGTTTTTTTTTCGCACATATGGGCCTCCTCAGCCACCCTCACAAAACCTAGGGGGTCAAGATAAGTCTACCGTGCCCCCTTCTACCCATTCTGAACATTATTTGCCCTCCATCTTGTATCATAATTCGACCGAAACACAAAATGGTGGACTCCCGTTACGCTTAAGGTTCGCGTACCAGGGCGCTCACCGGTTCGCGTACCGGGTCGCTTCCTGGGAAGCGCACCATCAAAAAAGGTGGGAAAGTAGTTCACAGAAAAGCCACTGGAGACAATTTCACCAAATATAGAATAGCTCATACTACATACCAATCCCTACCATTTTCACAAATTTGATTGGAATTCCATTTAGCCATTTAGCCTGTAGTCCTCTCTAAATACCGTGAGGTAAATTACTTCACAAAACACATCTGAAGTGTTGGAATTGACAACCAATTAAAATGTTACTTTCATTTTCTACTTTTTTTACCTGACATTTGATTGGTTATGTACCCGAATATATATAAAGGAAGAGAAGGAAACACAGCCATTTTGACTACTACTTCCTGGTGTACATTTCATTTGGATTTTCATTAATAACTTCAACTTCTTTTTAAAGGTAAGTTGTTATTTTTAAAACTGAAGTATATTGTGCACTTTAAGTTAATATGGCAAACTTTTTCTGTTAGTTATATACTATCCCTCTGTAGTACTTATAAATTTAGATACACTTTTTTATATTCCTACTTCCACTCTGATACTATACACTGCCCAAAGATAAATTCTCTGATAAAAACTGCCTATCTAAAATTAATCCCAACAGTGCCCTACCTCTACTAATATATATTTTTTTTATGCAAATTTCAGGAAAAATGGAAAGTGAACAAAACATTTCATTTGAAATTGTCCTTCCAGAGTCCAACACAGAAATCATTGATCCAAATGAGATTGAATTTATGGATGAAACATGGGACCAAGAACTACTGCAATGTGTGCAAGCAGTAGATAACCTCCTTGCAAATGAGGACATTTTACAACCTCAGAGACTACAATCTATATTCCATGATTATGAAATTTCTGACAATGAAATGTTAGAAAGTTCAATAAATTATGAAACACAATAAAAAAAGTTAAAAAAAAAAAATAATAATCAACAAAACCAACAATCAATTAACATACAGCATTTGAAAAGTCTATCATTCATTTTTTATTGTGATACGCTCCCCAGTACGCTTCCCGGTTCGCGTACCGGGCGCTAACCACGAAAAAAAACAAAAAAAAATTTTTTTTTTTTTGCTTAGCGGGGCCCCTTTAAAGCCTCCACATCAAACCTAGGGGGTCAGGGAGTATCTACTATGCCCCCTTAAGGTCATTTGCCCCTTCGCTTTTGACCTCCTCTTGTCTCTCGATCCTACCGAGAGACAAGATGGCGGCCGCTCCGGACTGTTTAGAATGTTGACAGACACCGGAGAGCCAATCAACTTCGCTACGCGAAGTTCCGTTACGCGTCAAGTACGCGTACCGGGGCGCTGCCTGGTCCGCGCTTACAGATATATATCTTTTTTTGAACGTTATTTTCTCAAAATCCACTGCAGCACATATATTGAGACCTACAAAAGGCACATCGGGCTACCAGTCCCTACAATTTTGCCAAGTTTCGTGCAAATCCATTCAGCCGTTCGGGCTAAAAGTGAGGCTAACCGCCCTATGGAAAACTCAATGTTAAAAACACGTTTTGGGACCCCCCTTTTTTCTCGGCCCCCCCTGGACCAACTCCCCCCAAATTTCCAGTGGCTGCTCAGAAACAAAATGTTCCATTTTCCAGAAAATTTCAGCCAATTCCGTCCACAAACGCCAAAGTTATTAGACATAGAATTTTCAAAAATCCCATAGGGAAAAAATCCTAACTATATATACCTACTGGCGACCGCCAGTAGGTAATGTATATATACACAAACATATATATCATTCTTAAACTTTTTAGAAACACTCAGTCACTGGATGATGTCATCAGTGATGTCATTAGAGATGTCGTCAGTGACGTCTCTGACCATGTCATGAGTGATGTAATATGTGACGTCATCAGCAGTGCATTGCGGGGCGTGAGTTATAGTTAGCTCTGCTAACTATAACACCCACATTTCTCTGGGTTAATACCAGTGAAATATCAACCTAACTATAACGTCCCTCAAACCTGTGTTTTTTTCTGTGAATATATATATATATATATATACATATATTCACATATTACCTACTGGCGGTCGCCAGTAGGTATATATAGTTAGGATTTTTTCTCTATGGGTTTTATGAAAATTCTATGTCTAATAACTTTGGCGTTTGTGGACGGAATTGGCTGAAATTTTCAGGAAAATGGCACATTTTGTTTCTGAGCAGCCCCTGAAAATTTTGGGGGGGTTCGTCAAGGGGGGGGCCGAGAAAAAAGGGGGGTCCCAAAACGCGTTTTTCCCATGTTAATTTCCATAGGGCGGTTGGCCTCACTTTTAGCCCGAACGGCTGAATGGATTTGCACGAAACTTGGCAAAATTGTAGGGACTGGTAGCCCGATGTGCCTTTTGTAGGTCTCAATATATGTGCTCCAGTGGATTTTGAGAAATTAACGTTTAAAAAAAGATATATATCTGTAACAGCGGACTGGGCAGCGGCCCAAGACGCGTACTTGTCGCGCAACGGAGCTTTGTGAAGCGAAGCTGATTGGTTCTCCGGCGTCTGTCAACATTCCAAACAGTCCGTAGCGGCCGCCATCTTGTCTCTCGGTAGGATCAAGAGACAAGAGGAGGTCAAAACAAAGGGGGAAATAACTATAAGGGGGCATAGTAGATCCTCGCTGACCCCCTAGGTTTGATGTGGAGGTTTTAAAAGGGCCCCGCGGGGCAAAAAAAAATAATAATAATAATAATCGAACGGCTGAATGGATTTGCACGAAACTTGGCAAAATATTAGGGACTGGTAGCCCGATGTGCCTTTGCTAGGTCTCAATATATGTGCTCCAGTGGATTTTAAGAAATTAACGTTCAAAAAAAGATATATATCTGTAACAGCGCTCCGCTTCGCGTAACGGAGGTTTGCGAAGCTGATTGGTCATTCTGTCACTGGGCTATAGTTGGGCTACATCTGGCTGATATTTGGGCTACATTTGTTTTTTTGTGTGTCTGGCGGCCATCTTTGGGCTACATTGGGCTACATTGGGCTACATTTGGGCTCCAACATATAGATAGGCCAATGTAGCCCAATATATATTTTTCAAAGTTAATTTTCGTAAAAACCACTGGAGCATATATCTTGAGACATAGCAAAGGCACATCGGGCTACCAGTCACTACAATTTTGCCAAGTTTGGTGGAAATCCATTCAGCCGTTCGAGCTAAAAGTGAGTCCAACCGCCCTATGGAAATGAAGGAAATGAATGGGTAATTTGTAATTAGCAAATAGCTCATCGCAAACTAGGAATGGTAAAGAATCGCTATTTATTCCTTAAAGTTCGCTATTTAGGAAATGCAAAAAACTTTGATGATACATATGGCGGTTCATCTCTAACAAGATAAGAAGCATAGGGATACATTTATGATGACTGGCGCATCACCAGGGATGTGTTAGTCATTCTGTGCCGCTGTTCCGTCACCTATGGTGTGCTGCATTTACAATGCGGCGCATCATGGGGCAAAAACAGCACAGATGCGTGATGTATCTGTGCCGTAAAGGTGGCGCATTGCTGGAGTTGTATCGCAAGTGTGATGAAGCTCCAGCAAGGGTCGGGGGTGCCCCTGTCGCAGGGTTTCTGTTCTCACACAGAACTGTGGACAGAGGATTGGAACCTCGGCGAATTAGGGTGTCCCAAAACTCACGTTAGTAATCAAAAACTCCTTAGCAAGCTAGGTACAGTGTCACATTGGATATAACAAACTCTCAATGTTTAGACAATCCAGAATATGAACTTATAGTACCTCAGGATACGTGGAACTCATGAACAGTCGGTCGTTATATATTTCTTAGAAACCAGAACATGGAGTTAAGAAGAACACATGTGTATTTGAAATGTTTATTTACTAATGCCGTCTTCACAGGCGTAGTATCTTAGATAATACAAGTACACATATTATCAGTAGCAAAATTACCAGCATAGTTACTGGTACATAAAAAGCGAATGGTGATAGTATGTTAACATGCTGTAAATGAATAAGAGTTAGCAACACTTATAAGCAGCCGCGGGCCGTGGAGGGAGTTACGGTGGGGCAGGGAGGCGGGGAGGGGGAGGGGCAAGGTAGAGAGGGCTCCACCCTGCTTCTCCCCCTCCCCGCCTCCCTGCCTCACCGTAACTCCCTCCACGGCCCGCGGCTGCTTATATCTCACCCTCCCTAATACACATATTATATTATTTGCTAAGAAGGTCTCTTTGTGTTGGTTTAGGGCGTGCCCATACTTTAGTGTCTTAGATTTGAAGGAATCACATCAGCATACACCAGCTCTCTCTTCATGTGAGCCGCATCAACTGTTGTGTATGTGTGTTCGGCAAAGCAATATAAAACCCGCCTCATGCCCAGAATTGGCAGAAGTTGCACTTATGTTATGAGTATGAAGTCGTGGAGATCAGACCTCATAACAATTCTGTATCGTGTTGTTCTTGAAACTTTAGCACTCGCTGTACAGATATAGTTTAACAAGCAAAGCAGATAGTAGAGCAATAACATATTATTCTCATGTAAACCACGATGAACTACTAGGTGGAAAGCTAAAGCAACAACTAAGTGTCGTGTGCAGAAGTTGCAAAAAAGGAAAAATGGCGTTTAAACCGGTAATGAGCCCATGCTAACTTAACACGGTGTAAAGATATCCAGGACCTAGATGACACCTACCCATGATCCGGAAACGAACTGAATAAGATAATAGAAGTGCCATCTCATGAGAGCAGATTGCAAGTTTATATGTGGACGGTCCGCAAGGTAAAGCATTAAAAACTAGGAAAATTTAATGCTAAAGAAAAATAAAACAGCCAAGTACTTTATCGAGTCTTAAGCCAATAGGCAAGGTAAATAATAAAAACTTGACAAATAAGTCAATGAATTGTCAATGAAATGCTAGTACTCAGCATATCAAACATGAAAAAGGTCTATGACATAACTGTGTATGCAAAATAAGCTGCAACAGCCTCCAATAGGAAGTCACCGTCTTCATCCGAAAACAGTTCAGCCATCCAATTTAAAAGCGGAAAAGAACATACGTGCTCTCCCAGCACCGGATCCTCTATCACCATCAGAGGACAGCTCGGTGGGTTTTCAAGAAAGCTCTGTTCCAAGAAAGACTGTGCTGCCGCCAGTAAATTCCAGGGACCAAGTAGTCCATGCATCAATGCCACAGCCATAATCCTTTCGCCAGGACAAACCAACTCGTGAGTAATGATAGGAGTCATCAGCTGATTAAAGTCGACGTCAGGAGAAACCGGTCCGCAGAGACACAAATCAATGGCCCAATCGAAATCACAGGTCAGGCAGTGAAATACAGGCTGGACACAGGTGAAGTAGGAGAATCGAAAAGATAATCCATATGCCGTGCTTAATATCGCCAACGGCATTGTGCCATAATATTCTAGCATGCGATTGCGGAACAGTGTCAGCAGCTGCAGGGTGGGAGGTTGCATAGGAGGGACATCCATATTTAAAAATGTAAAAAGCACAAGAGCGTCCGCTGGTAATGCAAGTAAAAATGCCAATCCACGAACCAGAGTGGAGAAAATAGAATGAAAGGAAGCAGGGATGAGTCCAAAGATTTTCTCAAATGAAGTCACGAGACAACTGGTAACAACTTTAAAAAAGTGCGCCAGGGACTTTGCGGCGGATGCGTTAAAGATAGTCGGAACCATCTTGCTGAATTTGAAAGGCAAATCTGAATTGAAAAGTGTGTGCACCTCTGTACGGGTGTTCGCTATGTGAAGCACGAAAGTTTCACGGGCCGAACTCAAGGCCACCTCTCTCTGAGACAAAAGAGCTCTTATTCTTGCCATGCCGTTGAAATCTGTCCCAAGGTTGGTATTTGTGGCCAGATTGAAAACTCCCTATGTTCATGTGTGGGAGGAAATAGAACATTTCTGCAGCAAATAACCCGTTCACTTACTGTTACGATAAAAGGAATACTTTTAATTAACTCAGAACAATCTTCATTATTGAGCATCAAATAACTACCATTTTCCAACAACTTGAACGTGGGGATGATAGCAGGAACTGGCGTGCCTTGCAACACGCAAGCCATATTTGGTCGGTGTTTGTTGCATGAACCGTGTAACTGTATGTGCCTACACATTAGTGAATGATCTGGCGTCTCAGTGCATTCCTCTCCATTCAGATAAACTTCTTGATCATCTTTGAAACATCTGTATGTGTATGGAAGCGACCAGACCTCATGAAGAAAAGCACTACCTAAAGGTTCATAACGACCTATTGGTATATATTTCATACAATTTGAAAACTTATATAAAGCAAAAGGCAGCGTTATTAAACCGTGGATAAGGCACGTTGCCAAAAAACCCGCAATCCTCTGCTGATGATGTCACTGAGCATGTCATGAATGATGTAATATGTGACATCATCAGCAGTGGATTACGGGTAATAGTATCTCTAGTTTACTCCCCTATAGCTGTCTTTCTTTTAACATAAGTGTCTGTTTCCTTCCCTTATACTTACTGTTTTTGGTTCGCTTCCGGTTCGCGTACCGGGGAGCGAACTGGGAAGCGAACTAAGAGAAATAGAGGTTGGCACAGTTCCAAATATTGTACCAATTTTTTAATAACGGGGAGGTAGTTCTGAAAAGAACTTTATTTTTTTTTTTTCAGAACATTTTTTTTACTTTTTTTGAATTTTTCTGAACAGTTTTATATTTTTTTGGGTTTTTCTTGGAGGGGGCAATGAAAACGATTCATTGTAAAGGGCTCAACAGGAGCAACAAAACAAAAAAAAGAAGTATTTATTATTTTGGGCGTTTCGTACAAACTTGCATATGATAGTCAATAGCTCTGTTGATCAGAGTGATGCTTTTTTCTCCGTAGGAAATGAATCCATCGCAAAATACGCAGATGTGTTTTACATCACCAAATCTCATTTGTATATTTGGCACCATCTCCCTGCCCTCTGGTCCCGTTACTTCCGGTACAACAGATCTTCTGGCCATAATAGGGAGATTATCTAAGTCGTTCCGAAACTGTGCAGCACTGTAGTTGTTAGGATGCCACCTAGTCATATGGCGATGCATTGTGTAGTTTCCGAAACTGTATTTTTTGTCGGTCCCTCTGGACAGTCTATCTTGACATATAAGGCAAGTTACGTATCTTGCATTTACTTTTTTCTGACCTTTGGGAATTTTAAAAAATTGCCAAATGAAGTTTTCTTTCCGGTGAGACGTCCTGGGCTGCTCAGGCAAAAACTGCCTCTCTTCGTGCTCGTCCTCCTGTTCCTCTTCTTCCTTTCCTTGTTGAATTATAACTTGAGCAGGTGGTCCACTCTTCCTTGGATGTGGTGGAGGTGGTGGGGAAGCACCAGCTGAAGCTACTAAAGAAGCCATTGCTCAGTGATCACAAAGGGTCTTTCTCTCACAATGATGAAAGTCAGAGTGAGGAAAGAAGGAGGGATTTTCATCATTTGGGAAAAACAAGAGTTCTCAACCAATCAAAAGTGTTCATTTTAGATTATATGACCTAGTCTTACATCATTAGGAAACCAAAAGTGAAATGAACCAATGAAAAGTGTTATTACCAAGTCACATGACTTGCTGTGTTTACGTTAAGCGCTTTGCAGGGCCTCCCGGTTTGCTTCCAGAAACCTGCGCTTTGCGACTCGCTTCGCGTACCAGTTCGCTAACGTTGTACGTCATATGACGTATCACGCGACAACGTGAAACGTCATGCGGACGGGAGGCGTCACGATGTTGTTTTCTAACGCGGCACTTGCGGTAAAGAAACGTTTACCGGCTCGCGGTCTATTTCGCGGCATCAAGGTCAGCTAACGGGAAGCTTCCCGATTCGCGAAGCGGGAACGAAGAAAAAAAAAATATTTTAAAAAAAAATTATTCATAAACATATAAAATATATTTTTGGATTTAAAGAAGAATACATTTTACAGCTACAGATATTAGCTGTTAAAAAACCAATGAAATTCACAGAAAAAACCATAGGTTATAGACCATATATAGTTAGGAATTAGCATTTACAAAACCTTGAAAATTCACTGAAAAAACCATAGGTTATAGACCATATATAGTTAGGAATTAGCATTTAGAAAACCTTATTTTACTCACACAAAACCATTGAAATTCCATATATAGTTAGTTGCACTAACTATATATCGCGCACCCGCAATCCACTGCTGATGATGTCACATATTACATCATTCATGACATGGTCAGTGACATCACTGATGACATCACTGATGACATCTCAAATGACATCACTGATGACATCACTGATGACATCTCAAATGACATCACTGATGACATCATGACACACCAATACCAGTTACTACATAAGCACTCACTGATTCCTACGTCTACACACACATTCACTCATTCACCCATACAATCACTCATACATACAGTCACTTATTATTACAACACTATCATATGCACTCATACACCTATGCAGACAGTCACACACTGCCACTCATCCATGGAGTTACTCACACACCAAGCCAGTCCTGTAAAGAATCAATCACACTTCCATTTCTTCATCTATACAGTTAAACACAGAACACCATACTTCAGTGACATCACTGATGACATCACTAATGACATCTGAAATGACATCACTGATGACATCTCAAATGACATCACTGATGACATCATGACACACCAATACCAGTTATTACATACACACTCACTGATTCGTACGTCTACACACACATTCACTCATTCACCCATACAATTACTCATACATACAGTCACTTATTATTAGAACACTATCATATGCACTCATACACCTAGTCAGTCCTGTGAAGAATCAATCACACTTCGATTTCCTCATCTATAGTTAAACACAGAACACCATACTTTTCACACATATACTAACACATACTTACTCTCTTATACAATCACTGATACAAGTACACATTGATATGCACAGAGTCACACACCTCCCAGCCAGCCACACACACACTCAGTCTTCCATACATCCAGTCATTCTTCAATATGTAAAACGTATTTAAACTTTACAAAAACACACAGACACTAGATGATGTCATCAGTGATGTCATTTGAGATGTCATCAGTGATGTCATCAGTGATGTCACTGACCATGTCATGAATGATGTAATATGTGACATCATCAGCAGTGGATTGCGGGTGCGCGATATATAGTTAGTGCAACTAACTATATATGGAATTTCAATGGTTTTGTGTGAGTAAAATAAGGTTTTCTAAATGCTAATTCCTAACTATATATGGTCTATAACCTATGGTTTTTTCAGTGAATTTTCAAGGTTTTGTAAATGCTAATTCCTAACTATATATGGTCTATAACCTATGGTTTTTTCTGTGAATATATATATATATATATATATATTTAATAAACAAAAGATACAAGTAAACAAATATTAGATTTATATAAACAATACAAAGTCTTGAAGACTGGTAATAATGAACACAGTATTCCCACTCCAGTCTTTGCAACAGTAAGGAAAGCATTTGACTTAAGAGATGTAAGATTTACAATACCCACTCCAGTCTATGCAATAGTAGGGAAAGCGTTGGTCTTCTGAGAGATTCAATTTTCTATTCACACTCCAGTCAGTGCAACAGTAGAGAAAGCATTGTACTTCAGAGCGGTTAGATTTGCTATTCGCACTCTAGTCTGTGCAACAGTAGGGAAAGCGTTGGACTTGGGAAGGTAAAATGAACTGTTCCCACTCCGGTATGTGCGACAGTTAGATGTGCATTGGACTTCCAAGAGATTCAATTTACTACTACCACTTCAGTCTATTCAACAGTCAGGTAAGCATATGACTTCAGAAGAGTTAAATGTGCTATTTCCACTCCAGTCTGTGCAACACTAGGGAAAGTACTTCACTTCAAACACATAACATATTTGAATAACCCTATTAATGTATAAGAAATATAAAACTCTAAATATGAACATTCATAATTAACCAAATACAAAATTACACACACACACACACACATATATATATATATATATATATATATATATATATATATATATATATATATACATATATATATTACCTACTGGCGGTCGCCAGTAGGTATATATAGTTAGGATTTTTTCTCTATGGGATTTTTGAAAATTCTATGTCTAATAACTTTGGCGTTTGTGGACGGAATTGGCTGAAATTTTCAGGACAGTGGAACATTTTGTTTCTGAGCAGCCCCTGAAAATTTGGGGGGGGTTCGTCAAGGGGGGGCCGAGAAAAAAGGGGGGTCCCAAAACGCGTTTTTCCCATGTTAATTTCCATAGGGCGGTTGGACTCACTTTTAGCTCGAACGGCTGAATGGATTTGCACGAAACTTGGCAAAATTGTAGGGACTGGTAGCCCGATGTGCCTTTGCTAGGTCTCAATATATGTGCTCCAGTGGATTTTGAGAAATTAACGTTCAAAAAAAGATATATATCTGTGACAGCGCTCCGGGCAGCGCTCCGCTTCGCGTACTTTTCGCGTTACGGAGCTTTGCGAAGCGAAGCTGATTGGCTCTCCGGCGTCTGTAAACATTTCAAACAGTCCGTAGCGGCCGCCATCTTGTCTCTCGGTAGGATCGAGAGACAAGAGGAGGCCAAAGCGAAGGGGCAAATGACCATAAGGGGGCATAGTAGAACCTCCCTGACCCCATAGGTTTGATGTGGAGGCTTTAAAAGGGCTCCGCGGGGCAAAAATAAAAAAAAAAAATAATCGTTTTTTTTGGTGGGGTGCGCCTGGTTAGCGTAACGGGAAGCGGACTGGGTAGCGTACTACAAGGAAACAAGAATGATTGACTTTTAACTTATTGTATGTTTATAGACTTTTTTTAACTTTTTTTTCTGCCGAGTGACGTCTCGGCCTATCTCCACGGGATGCAGTCCCTACCATCTCGGCGTTTAAGCCCAGGGGGACCGGTAGTGTGGGAGAGATAACGTCTGTTAACGTTCGATTCGAAGGAAATCAGGAAGTGTTGAAAAACATTGTCTGCGCCATCTTGCCTTTTTTCAAATGCCACACTTTTGTCGTGCACGGCAGCCATTTTAGATGCCTTGACCAGACCCACTCTCTGCACGCTGTCGATCCTTAGCATGGCTCCCCACCCTCGCAAGCATCTCCCCAGGCACTGGTCACCCCCGCTCTCTGTCTTATGCATGGGCAATAAACCTCCCCCCATCTGCGCTGCTCTTCCCTGAGAATCACACTCTGTGCCCGCCCGACACCTCCCTTTCGCCCTATTCACTACCGCACCCTCTGACACTCCTCTTCCTCTGTGTCCGATTGTCCAGGCCGGTCCCAGGCTATCAGGTAGCCCTGCAGATGTACTTTATGGCCCCAGCTGTAAAGAATCACCCCTCTTCAAAGGAGTTACAGTAGGTCAAGGCCCCCACCCGATGAGATCCGTCATACCACACGTGTTCCTACTATCTGAAAACCATCCTGTATTGTGATTGGGGAGGGGACCGAGCCTGAAGCGGAAGATTCCAGGGATGCCTCTTTGTACATCAAAGTTTTTACAATTATGTGTCACATTAAAAATATATAGCACTCCAACAAAGTAGTAGGATTATAAAACTTTAATAACTTATAAATATAAACAACGCAACAAAAACAGTAAAAACATTTAAACATTTTTAGGAAAAAAGAAGGAACAATGGTCAGTAGCGGTCGGTTGTGCGAATAGTCCCAAGGCAGCACAACGTCCTGAGTTCTGGACGGCACCCAGGTGATGTTGCCTGGGTGCCGCACTGGTTTTGGGTATCCTACAATGCTGCTCCGAATAACGGCGAGGGGCGTCCCGGGGGGTGGCTCGTCAGTAGCGGTCTGTTGGGCACTGGTCACCCCCGCTCTCTGTCTTATGCATGGGCAATAAACCTCCCCCCATCTGCGCTGCTCTTCCCTGAGAATCACACTCTGTGCCCGCCCGACACCTCCCTTTCGCCCTATTCACTACCGCACCCTCTGACACTCCTCTTCCTCTGTGTCCGATTGTCCAGGCCGGTCCCAGGCTATCAGGTAGCCCTGCAGATGTACTTTATGGCCCCAGCTGTAAAGAATCACCCCTCTTCAAAGGAGTTACAGTAGGTCAAGGCCCCCACCCGATGAGATCCATCACACCACACGTGTTCCTACTATCTGAAAACCATCCTGTATTGTGATTGGGGAGGGGACCGAGCCTGAAGCGGAAGATTCCAGGGATGCCTCTTTGTACATCAAAGTTTTTACAATTATGTGTCACATTAAAAATATATAGCACTCCAACAAAGTAGTAGGATTATAAAACTTTAATAACTTATAAATATAAACAACGCAACAAAAACAGTAAAAACATTTAAACATTTTTAGGAAAAAAGAAGGAACAATGGTCAGTAGCGGTCGGTTGTGCGAATAGTCCCAAGGCAGCACAACGTCCTGAGTTCTGGACGGCACCCAGGTGATGTTGCCTGGGTGCCGCACTGGTTTTGGGTATCCTACAATGCTGCTCCGAATAACGGCGAGGGGCGTCCCGGGGGGTGGCTCGTCAGTAGCGGTCTGTTGTGCGAATAGTCCCAAGGCAGCAGAACGCGCTGAGATGTGGATGGCACCCAGGTGATGTCAAGTAAGTTGCCGCACTGGTTTTGGTATCCCACAATGCTGCTCCGAATAACGGCATGGGGCGCCCCGGGGGGGGGGGGTGAGGCGGCGTGAACGGGCCTCCCCAGGTGGAGGCTCGTCTGCTGTAGTGGGGCGCCCCTTTACCGTTTCAGTTGCCATTCCGTGGGGCGTCCCGGGGGGTGCGGGGGGAGGCCTCGTCAGTAGCGGTCTGTTGTGCGAATAGTCCCAAGGCAGCAGAACGCGCTGAGATGTGGATGGCACCCAGGTGATGTCCAGTAAGTTGCCGCACTGGTTTTGGTATCCTACAATGCTGCTCCGAATAATGGCGTGGGGCACCCCGGGGGGGGGGGGGGTGAGGCGGCGTGAACGGGCCTCCCCAGGTGGAGGCTCGTCTGCTGTAGTGGGGCGCCCCTTTACCGTTTCAGTTGCCATTCCGCCCGCTTTTGGTACACTGTGCCAAAATCCGCCATTCAGCTGAGTTGCGCCCACTCTTGCGGTGCAGCGATAGGCGGCTGCCACAGGACTCTCAAAATGGCGGCAGGCTCTTTCCTTTTTGGGCCTGGTCCACTGAAATGGCCCTGGGACACTTTGGAACTCGGACGCTTGTCTACTAGGTCTTGGACCCCATTCTCGAAAGCGTCCCCTCAGCCTTGAGGATTCTACAAAAGTCTTGGGGGCCCCCGACTCCTGCAGGCTTCCGGTGGGGAGCGGCTGCCATGATTGCTCGCGGAATGACCACGACGGAGCCACGAGATGGTGGTGCTCTCATGCTGATGCCAGCTTCAGTCTGAAACATCCAGAAACAAGGTGGGGCTTTCATCGTTTGGGAAAAAAAAAAAGTTTTCATCCAATGAAAAGTGTTATTTTTAGGTCATATGATCAAGCCTTCCATCATTAGGAAACCAAAAGTAAAGTGAACCAATGAAAAGTTTTATAAACAAGTCACATGACCTGTTATGCGGGATAGGGTATAAAAAGCGTAGAAAATCCGTTGGCACGTGAGGCGGCGTCAGTAGCGGACCGATGTGCGAATAGGCCGAAGGCAGCACAACGCGCCAAGATCCGGATGGCACCGAGGTGGTGTCTAGCAAGTTGCCGCACTGGTGTGGCCATCCTACAATGCTGAAAGTCGGCGTGGGGCGCCCCGTTGGCCTGTGAGTTCGCGTCAGTAGCGGACCGATGTGCGAATAGGCCGAAGGCAGCACAACGCGCCAAGATCCGGATGGCACCGAGGTGGTGTCTAGCAAGTTGCCGCACTGGTGTGGCCATCCTACAATGCTGAAAGTCGGCGTGGGGCGCCCCGTTGGCCTGTGAGATGGCGTCAGTAGCGGACCGATGTGCGAATAGGCCGAAGGCAGCACAACGAGCCAAGATCCGGATGGCACCGAGGTGGTGTCTAGCAAGTTGCCGCACTGGTGTGGCCATCCTACAATGCTGAAAGTCGGCGTGGGGCGCCCCGTTGGCCTGTGAGATGGCGTCAGTAGCGGATCGATGTGCGAATAGGCCGAAGGCAGCACAACGCGCCAAGATCCGGATGGCACCGAGGTGGGGTCCAGCAAGTTGCCGCACTGGTGTGGCCATCCTACAATGCTGCGCCCAAAGTCGGCGTGGGGTGCCCGTTGGCCTGTGAGGCGGCGTCAGTAGCGGACCGATGTGCGAATAGGCCGAAGGCAGCAGAACGCGCCAAGATCCGGATGGCACCGAGGTGGTGTCTAGCAAGTTGCCGCACTGGTATGGCCATCCTACAATGCTGCGCCGAAAGTCGGCGTGGGGCGCTCCGTTGGCCTGTGAGTTCGCGTCAGTAGCGGACCGATGTGCGAATAGGCCGAAGGCAGCACAACGCGCCAAGATCCGGATGGCACCGAGGTGGGGTCCAGCAAGTTGCCGCACTGGTGTGGCCATCCTACAATGCTGCGCCGAAAGTCGGCGTGGGGTGCCCCGTTGGCCTGTGAGGCGGCGTCAGTAGCGGACCGATGTGCGGATAGGCCGAAGGCAGCAGAACGCGCCAAGATCCGGATGGCACCGAGGTGGTGTCCAGCAAGTTGTCGCACTGGTGTGGCCATCCTACAATGCTGCGCCGAAAGTCGGCGTGGGGCGCCCCGTTGGCCTGTGAGTTCGCGTCAGTCAGTGGGGGTTGTTTGAGGATCTGACTGCATTGGAAAGCAATGTGATGCTGTGCGTCGCCCCCAAGATGAAGGTTCCTCGGCTGCAGTGGGGCGCCCCTTGGTGTTTCACTCGCTATGCAGCTGAGTTGCGTGCGCACTTGCGGCGAATAGGCCGAAGGCAGCACAACAATATTTTCTGAATAGAAGACACCACAAGGCGCTGAGATTCGGTTGGCACCAAGGTGGTGTCTAGCAAGTTGCCGCACTGGTGTGGCCATCCTACAATCCTGCTCCGAATAACGGCGTGGGGTGCCCGAAGGGGGGGCGAAGGCGGCGTGAACGGGCCTCCCCAGGTGGAGGCTCGTCTGCTGTAGTGGGGCGCCCCTTTACTGTTTAAGTTGCCATTCAGCTGAGTTTCGGCCGCTCTTGATGCTACAGCGACAGGCGGCTGCAACAGGACTCTCAAAATGGCGGCCTGTTCTTTGGATTTGGGCCTGGTCCACTAAAATGGCCCTGGGACACCTTAGAACTCGGACGCTCGAATTTTTTTTCCTTTCCTCTACATGCAAAAAAGGTAAATGCCCGGTACGTTACCTGCCTCATCTGCCACGATGTACTCTCCAGAGGAACGGAAAAAAAATATAGTTATGGTAACTATACCATGCATCGTCATATGGAGAGGTGGCGCCGATTAATTATAGTGCTGTACAAAAGAGAGATTTGGAGGAGAACCCCCGACCTGCCAGTACATTCACCAAAGAAGTGGCACTGACAGCATCAGAGGCAAGGGAAACGGTCCCAAATATTTAGAAGAACTTTGGAAAGATTAAAATGACATGTTTAGATTGTGGCAAATTAATTTCATGTGGACAGATGAGTGTTACTCTAATAAATACAGCATATGAACATCATCATAGTCGATGGTTGGTGGAGACATTTTGACTATATCCTGGACCTGCCCGTCCTCGCCCAAAATGGCGCCGGAATAAATGGGACTCGTAACTCCTTGTTGTGTACTGGTTGCAGAACCTTGATATCACGAGATACGTATGCAGTTTTGAAGCACATGGCGGGCGGGGACGAGAATTGATTGAATATTTCGACATCCCTATTGATATTAAGTTCTGATGTGTTATTGATTACTGTACTATTGAAAGTTCGAATTAACGTCACCCATGGTACTTGCCCGCAAATGTATATCTAGATAATTTTATTGTAACTGGCCCTGTCGTATTTTAATTATAAAATGTACGTCCACCGATTCCGCAACTGTTAGACACCTTAGTTCTTGCAACCTAATGGCCCGCCCGTTACGTTCCTCTACAGTGTAAATGTCTCCTCATCATATACGATTACAGTTTGCTCCGTGGCCGGCCCACGTGGTTATAGGCCCGTATTTGTATACTGACATTTTCCCAATAAAGGTTTTTAAAAGAAAACATGGTAGTAGTATTTACATTGGTAAAGTTTTTAATAATAGTCACTGTTTTCGAATCAGTAAAAGGCAAGTGAAATAAAGCAGTCCAATTTCATGAAGGGTAAAAGGTATAATACGCAGGAACGCAGTAAAGATAAATGGTCAAGGGCTGTTGTGTTTCTACTTCTGCAACATAAAGTGATCGATAAGAATCTGATATTCAGGCGTATCGGCGACTAAGACAGCAGGCCGAGCCTCTTTTGCTCAACGGCTCCGTCATGGGACGAAGAAACGTCCTTTTTCTCGAAAAAGGAATATATTTTACTTGCAGGACAGTTGTAAATTTTCCGGGAAAGTACATTAGCCTGGAACATTATAACATATGTTTAAGAAAAAATAATGTTCGAAAGTAATAAAAAGCGTAATTTTTAGGTCATATGACCAAGCCTTTCATCATTAGAGTAAGAAAAGTAAAATGAACCAATGAGAAGTTTTATTAACAAGTCACATGACCTGTTATGCTTACGTTACGCGCTGCGCGCCGCGCCCCAGATCGCTTCCGGGAAGCTGCGCTTCGCGCACCGGAGCACTTCCGGATGCGCTAACGCGGCGCGTCATATGACGCATTACGCGACAACGCAGGTCCAGAATATAGTCAAAATGTCTCCACCAACCAGCGGTCGGAACACAACCCCTTTCAGCAGGCTAAATAGTTCTGTTAAATGACAACAGAAGGGACAGGCAACAAGAACCATCAGTCAAAGAGGGGACGGCAAGTTCTTCTCTACCGGGTCACGTTGGGGCGCTACCGGAACTGATCGAATTGGTAGTCTAAAGTGTTTCTGGATGTTTCAGACTGAAGCTGGCGTTAGCATGAGAGCACCACCATTTCGTAGCTCCGTCGTGGCCATTCCACGAGCAATCATGCTAGCCGCTCCCCACCAGAAGCCTGCGGGAGTCGGGGGCCCCCAAGACTTTTGTAGAATCTTCAAGGCTGAGGGGACGCTTTCGAGAATGGAGCCCAAGCTCTAGCAGACAAGCGTCCGAGTTCCAAGGTGTCGCAGGCCCATTTTAGTGGACCACGCCCAAATCTGAAGAGCCGGCCGCCATTTTGAGAGTCCTGTGGCAGCCACCTATCGCTGCACCGCAAGAGCGGGAGCAACTCAAGTACATGGTGAGTGAGACGCTGTAGTCGAAAGAGCGGGCGGTAAACAGCTGAATAGCGGAAGAGGCACAGTGTAGCAAAAGCGGGCGGAATGGCAACTGAAACGGTAAAGGGGCGCCCCACTACAGCGTGTCTTTAGGTGAAACGGATTGTGGGACAAGGTCAAGAATGGAAGAGTCACCAAAAGTCAAAAAGTTCCGCTTGACCCCGGGAGCCGGCCACCTATGTCGGGGGCGATCTCAGGCCACACCAGGGCAACACGACTTGCGGAGGGGGCCAGAGCCAAGCGCCCCCTCCGAGTCCGCGCCATGACACCGTCCCTCGGGGGCCTCCGTCAAGCGGTTCAGGGTGGCACCGCATCACATTGTTTTCAAATGCAGTCACGTCCTCAAACAGCCCCCACTTACATTGAGAATAGTGAAGGTGTAGCAAGTACAAATAGGCTTCAGACAGTGTTACAAGCACTCCTCAAAACTTTGAACTATCAGAGTGCATGAGTTTCATGCTCGATCGATTGAGCTAGCCGGATCGGGCAACAAAAAGTATAAAATAGTTATGTAAATAGTTATTTAATAAAATGTTTTACCCTGTTACTTTGCTGGTGTGTTGTATATATTTGTAATATTTGCATAGAGTTTATCGTTATTTTGGGCGGGGTGGGTGGCGGAGCCGAGCTGTCTTGCAGCCATCATGGTGTGGAGCTCACTTCATCTCACTAGTTTCGTATTTCTCATGAGGGGTTGTTCCTAATGTTTCTATTTTAGCGAGGTCAAAAAGAGATCCCATTAGTGGCCTACTGATTTTGCTCGATTCCTTTTGTTTTTTTACACGATTTTTCACTATCTGCAAAGACTAAATAGAGTATTGCGACTCTGTGCTTGTTTGTAAATAGAGAATGAACCAAAGAGAACCAATTCTAAAACAGTAAATGCTTGGATAACAATCAATCAAATTGAGAGAGAAGCAGGCACGACGGATTACAACGGGGGCAAAGGCCTGCGTTAACTACCCTTCACTATCTGCAAAGAGAGAGTACTCCTAATAGAAATGAGGGGGGGCAGCATTCAAAGCAGATCCGTGTGCATAAACACGAAAATGTTTTTACTTACCACGTACTTGACATTCGACAGCTTATGATATTTGCTATTAAAAAACCATTGAAATTCACTGAAAAAACCATAGGTTAGAGATCATATATAGTTAGGAATTAGCATTTAAAAAACCTTGAAAATTCACTGAAAAAACCATAGGTTATAGACCATATATAGTTAGGGATTAACATTTAAAAAACCTTATTTTACTCACACAAAACCATTGAAATTCCATATATAGTTAGTTGCACTAACTATATATCACGCACCCGCAATCCACTGCTGATGATGTCACATATTACATCATTCATGACATGGTCAGTGACATCACTAATGACATCACTGATGACATCTCAAATGACATCACTGATGACATCACTGATGACATCTCAAATGACATCACTGATAACATCTCAAATGACATCACTGATGACATCTCAAATGACATCACTGATGACATCACTGATGACATCTCATTTGACATCAATGACCACATCACTGATGATATCATTCATGTGACAATACAATGCATCTCCTCACACTTTAATATAACCTCTGTTACACCCAGTGTTAAATACAGAGTATAATTTTTGAAACCATTGACACACCAATACTAGTTACTACATACGCACTCAGTGATTCCTATGTTTACACACACATTCACTCATTTACCCATACAATCATTCATACATACAATCACTCATCTTTACAACACTATCATATGCACTCATACACCTATACAGACTCTCACACTCTGTCACTCATCCATGGAGTTACTCACACACCTAGTCAGTCCTGTAAAGAATCAATCACACTTCCATTTTCTAATCTATACAGTTAAACATAGAGCACCTTACATTTTGAAACATATACTAACACATACTTACTCTCTTATACAATCATTGATACAAGTACACATTGATCTGCACAGAGTCACACACCTCCCAGCCAGCCACACACACACTCAGTCTCCCATACAAATACTTGGGCAATCAATCAATAACCCATATAGTTACTCATATAGCTACTGATCAACACATGCAGCAGTTTACAGAACAACAAACATAATGATGCACAAATTAAGACAGTTCAGTCACTAACCCATGCACTCAGTGAGACACATTTAATCACTCACTCATACAGTCAGTCACGCACCTACTAAATCCTTCATCCAGACACTTCTACATCTACTCATTCTTCAATATGTAAAACATATTTAAACTTTACAGAAACACACAGTCACTGGATGATGTCATCAGTGATGTCATTTGAGATGTCATCAGTGATGTCATCAGTGATGTCACTGACCATGTCATGAATGATGTAATATGTGACATCATCAGCAGTGGATTGCGGGTGCGCGATATATAGTTAGTGCAACTAACTATATATGGAATTTCAATGGTTTTGTGTGAGTAAAATAAGGTTTTTTAAATGCTAATCCCTAACTATATATGGTCTATAACCTATGGTTTTTTCAGGGAATATATATATATATATATATATATATATATATATATATATATATATATATATATATATATATATATATATATATATATTACCTACTGGCGGTCGCCAGTAGGTATATATAGTTAGGATTTTTTCTCTATGGGATTTTTGAAAATTCTATGTCGAATAACTTTGGCGTTTGTGGACGGAATTGGCTGAAATGTTCAGGAAAATTGCACATTTTGTTTCTGAGCAGCCCCTGAAAATTGGGGGGGGGTTCGTCCAGGGGGGGTCGAGAAAAAAGGGGGGTCCCAAAACGTGTTTTTAACATTGAGTTTTCCATAGGGCGGTTGGCCTCACTTTTAGCCCGAACGGCTGAATGGATTTGCACGAAACTTGGCAAAATTGTAGGGACTGGTAGCCCGATGTGCCTTTTGTAGGTCTCAATATATGTGCTCCAGTGGATTTTGAGAAATTAACGTTTAAAAAAAGATATATATCTGTAACAGCGGACCGGGCAGCGCTCCGGTTCGCGGACTTTTCGCGCAACGGAGCTTTGTGAAGCGAAGCTGATTGGTTCTCCGGCGTCTGTCAACATTCCAAACAGTCTGTAGCGGCCGCCATCTTGTCTCTCGGTAGGATCGAGAGACAAGAGGAGGCGAAAGCGAAGGGGCAAATGACCATAAGGGGGCATAGTAGATCCTCCCTGACCTCTTAGGTTTGATGTACCATTTTGCCAAGTTTGGTGTAATTCCGTTCAGCCATTCAGGCTGTAGACGTATCTAAATGTCAATAATCGAACGGCTGAATGGATTTGCACGAAACTTGGCAAAATATTAGGGACTGGTAGCCCGATGTGCCTTTGCTAGGTCTCAATATATGTGCTCCAGTGGATTTTGAGAAATTAACGTTCAAAAAAAGATATATATCTGTAACAGCGCTCCGCTTCGCGTACTTTTCGCGTTACGGAGCTTTGCGAAGCTGATTGGTTCTCCGGCGTCTGTCAACATTCCAAACAGTCCATAGCGGCCGCCATCTTGTCTCTCGGTAGGATCGAGAGACAAGAGGAGGCCAAAGCGAAGGGGCAAATGACCATAAGGGGGCATAGTAGATCCTTCCTGACCTCTTAGGTTTGATGTACCATTTTGCCAAGTTTGGTGTAATTCCGTTCAGCCATTCAGGCTGTAGACGTATGTAAATGTCCTATGGAAAATTGCATGGGGAAAACACATTTGAAAGTGTTGAAATTTAGAACCAATTAAAATGTTACTTTGGTTTTGTATTTGTGTGTGATGAAAGTTAATTGGTTATGTATATATGTCAAATGAGAGGAAACCACAGCCATTTTGTGATACTACTGTCTGAGGTACATTTGTGAGGAATTTTTGGTGGTGAATTTCTGGTGTTTGATTTACACAGTACTAACACTTCTCCTACTTTTAAAAAGGTGAGTTGTTAATTTGTAAGGGGAACTATGTTGTACACTTGAAGATAATTTGAAAAATGTTTTCTGTTATTTATTTGCAGTCCTTCTGTTATACTAAATACTTGATAAAGTTAGTTTTATATTATGTATTACTAAAAACGATAAATGAAAGTGATTATTTTTTTCTGCAATTTACAGCAAGCAATTTCAAAATAAAATGGCTCACAATGAAGAGACGGTGGCAATTTCTTTTGAATTGTCCACTACATTGATTGAAATTGAGAGCACCAATAATGAAATATTGTCACAAGGAGGAGATGACGTGTATGATTTCATTAGATTGATTGAAATTGACAGCACCAATAATGAAATATTGTCACAAGGAGGAGATGACTTGAATGATTCCACTACATTGATTGAAATTGAGAGCACCAATAATGAAATATTGTCACGAGGAGATGACTTGAATGATTCCACTACATTGATTGAAATTGAGAGCACCAATAATGAAATATTGTCACGAGGAGATGACTTGAATGATTCCACTACATTGATTGAAATTGACAGCACCAATAATGAAATATTGTCACAAGGAGGAGATGACTTGAATGATTCCACTACATTGATTGAAATTGACAGCACCAATAATGAAATATTGTCACAAGGAGGAGATGACTTGAATGATTTTTTTGATCAATCTGTTGATGGCGAATTTATCGAATGTTTGGAGACCATAGAGTTACAAGAATCATCATTGCAGACTTTTCATGAGGAAATTGCTGATGAGGACATGTTACTAGTTCTTTCAAATTTAGAAAATTCTGAAGAATAAATTTATATTTAGAAATCAAAAATTGTTTGAGACATTATTCATTTTTATCTTTAATTTATGAGGTTGTAGCGAAGTGATTGTAGTATAAAATGAGACTTATAGTATAGAGTGCAACATTTTTATGTTACATGGTAAGTTTACTCATATTTACTTCCCTTCTGCCACTATATTATCTCCAATGTGTATTTGACATCTCTTCTTCATCTCCGGCCTCCTTTCTCTCACTGTGGGGCATATTATCAAGCCTGTGCGATAAAATTATCGCCGCTTTATCGCCCGAAAACGGCCGATAAAGCGGCGATAATGGGCTTGATAATATAATCTATGGAATTCCAATCGAAGCCCATGTTAGATGTGAAGACATCTAACATGGGCTTCGATTGGAATTCCATAGAGCATATTATCAAGCGCATTATCGCCGCTTTATCGGCCGTTTTCGGCCGATAAAGCGGCGATAATTTTATCGCACAGGCTTGATAATATGCCCCTGTGTGTCTCCGATGCATCTTATTGCTGCTATTTTGTGTAATTACAGAAGAGAGTAAAATAAAATAGTTCGGAACGTGAAAAGGGGGCAAAGTAGAGTACCCCTCACCCCCTAGGCCTTTTCAGGCGGTCCCAAAAGGATCAGTTTCTGCTTTCCTGAGAGATTATGGTATGAGTTCCATATACCACAATAATTTGCATTACAACATGCAAGATATCTATCTCCTATTACCAACTTTTGGAGATATTCGCGCTAAGCGCGAATATCTCCAAAAAGTAACACCTGCCCTGAGCAGTTCTTAGCCATGTTATCCAATGGGAGGTGGATAAAATGGCTAAGAGCATTAGCTCGGTAATGCATGAATATCGCTGACTTTTTAGCGATATTCATGCATTGCGGCCGTTTATTATCGCATTTGCGATAAACCTTGATAATAGCAAGGTTTATCTTCGATAATTTCTGACGATGCTTAGCGGTAAAAAATTCGTTGGTAAGCATCGTTAGCGATAAATATCGCTTAACTTTGTAAATATGCACCAACGTCTGTTAACGTTCGATTCGAAGGAAATGAGGAAATGTTGAAAAATATTGTTTGCGCCATCTTGCCTTTTTTGAAATGCCACACTTTTGTCGTGCACGGCAGCCATTTTAGATGCCTTGACCAGACCCACTCTCTGCACGCTGTCGATTCGTAGCATGGCTCCCCACCCTCGCAAGCATCTTCCCCAGGCACTGGTCACCCCCGCTCTCTGTCTTATGCATGGGCAATAAACCTCCCCCCATCTGCGCTGCTCTGCCCTGAGAATCACACTCTGTGCCCGCCCGACACCTCCCTTTCGCCCTATTCACTACCGCACCCTCTGACACTCCTCTTCCTCTGTGTCCGATTGTCCAGGCTATCAGCTAGCCCTGCAGATGTAGTTTATGGCTCCAGCTGTAAAGAATCACCCCTCTTCAAAGGAGTTATAGTAGATCAAGGCCCACACCCGATGAGATCCGTCACACCACACGTGTTCCTACTATCTGAAAACCATCCTGTATTGTGATTGGGGAGGGGACCGAGCCTGAAGCGGAAGATTCCAGGAATGACTCTTTGTACATCAAAGTTTTTACAATTATGTGTCACATTAAAAATATATAGCACTCCAACAAAGTAGTAGGAATATAAAACTTTAATAACATATAAATATATACAACAAAACAAAAACAGTAAAAACATTTAAACAACGAAGAGACCGTGGCAATTTCTTTTGAATTCCTGATGAGGACATGTTACTAGTTCTTTCAAATTATGAAAATTCAGAAGATGTTGCCTGGGGGTGGGTCGTCAGTAGCAGTCTGTTGTGCGAATAGTTCCAAGGCAGCAGAACGCGCTGAAATCTAGATGGCACGAAAGTGATGTCTAGTAAGTTGCCGCCCAGCAAATAACGGCGTGGGGCGCCGCGGGGGTGAGTGAGTCCAGTAGGCACCACAGCTATTCTTACCGGCATTGCAGAATTACTGCTGGGGACAATGCCTGTGCTGTAGCAGGGTCACAGCAGAAACAAAAAGGATTCTGTTGAAGGTTTTCAATTTGAAAACAGTTCTGGTGTCAACTGCTATGCTAATGTAGTGGTTAATGTTTTGTTTTCTCTAGAAAATGTAAAAGAGGGGGAGGCAGTCCAAAGTTCCGTTAAAAGGGCAAAGGAAAGGATCGGTGGTTT
This sequence comes from Lissotriton helveticus, assembly GCF_964261635.1. Taxonomy (NCBI): domain Eukaryota; kingdom Metazoa; phylum Chordata; class Amphibia; order Caudata; family Salamandridae; genus Lissotriton; species Lissotriton helveticus. Next base: position 568,234,896 of record NC_136071.1, read on the forward strand.
GAACTATCAGTCAAAAAGGGGAGGGGGTGCAACAATTTTTCCTACCGGGTCACACTGTGCTTTCACCGGAACTGAGGTCTGCAGGATTCTAGTAATTCAAAGTGAGGCTGGCGCCAGCATGGGAGCGGCAACGTCCCCGCGGATACAGTTTCGTCACTCCACGGGCGATCATGGCAGTCATTCCCCATTGGGGGTCGGAGACTCCCGCGGCTCCTCTAGAATCTTCAAGGTCGTGGAGGACTACGGTGGTGGAGTCAACCAGTGACCGGGCCATTTCTTTATGCTGGGCCTGCTCTTGCCAGGTCGACCACCATTTTGAGAGTTCGGTAGCTACTGGCGATCGCGGGGTCAAATGAGCGGACGGGCTCCACCCTGCCGGGCGAGACGTTACAGCATGGCCACAGTGGAAGAACCCTTTTCCGGGCGCCTGGAGCGCTGAGGGGGCAGCTGGGAAGCCTCCACCTGGGGAGGCGGGAGAGGCCTGTTCGCACCGTCTCTCCCTCCCAGTGCACCCCACGGCGTCTCGCTTGAGATTTGTTATGGCCGGACCAGGCGATGAGGACGAGGGGGGGGGTCGGAGGCATGTGCAAGACATCCCCCCCCAGTGTTGTCGCAGCCATTATTCAAGAAAGAAGAAGTGTCCCGTCCGTCTTCGGGCCGGGCTTCCGGTGGATGTCGGCCGGACGCCCCTGGCTCTGGCCCCATGAACGGGTTCCTTGGTTTATCGGCTGCAGCCGGATCCCGTCGGCCTCGGCCCCCCGACCGTTGGTGGCCGGACCGGAAGAGCATGTGGTGGGACTACCTGAAACTCTCAAGGGCCACCGCGGCCGGACTGGGAGAGAGAGGGGAGGGTCAAGGAGACATTCCCCCCCCTGCAACTCTTCAGCGTTGTAAAGGCAATCCCCTGGCCGGGTCCCGCTGGCCTCGGCCTCTCCTCCGGCTACACCCTACGTTAGGATCTCCTGGCCGAGGCGTGGCAGCAGGACCCGCCTTATATGGGCTGCTCCCGGCTGGGCGTAGCCGCAACCCTGCCCCACCTTGGAAGTTTCCAGAGTGGGGGCGGATGTTCTACTGACTTGCATTTTCCCTAGTCTATCGATTTTTTTGGCGTGGCAGGCGGTGGGACAGCGAGGGGTGATTTGGTTTCTCTTACTGTTTTTCTGGTCTCTCACCACTGGCATATTTTAACGTTTTCTTGTTTCTAGGACATTAATAGGTTTTATCATTACGTTATGTTATTGTTTCTTTGTTCGTTGTTTAATAAAAGTTCATATTCATCAGTGGCCTACTGATTTTCGTTTTCCTATTCTTTTCTTTCCAGGTTGTTTCATGCTAAAGTTTCTGTTAACAGGATACAGTGATCACTTCGTTATTATTGCATATGTCCTTTTCACTAGGGGTGCTCTCTGGTCGGGCCAGATGACGTATCTCTAGTAAATGGTCCGGGTGAAACAGGTGCATCAATCAGTGGGGAGTAGATAGGCATGACAGATTACAACGGGGGAGAAAGGTCCGCATTACGTACCCTTTCACTATTTGCAAAGATTTTCCTACGTATATTTGCAAACAGGGAATACCTCCAAAAAGAACCAATTCCCAAACAGTCAATGTTTGGGGAAACTATCAATCAATGAGGAACGAAATAGGCACGACGTGTTAAAGGTTTGCGTTACCTACCCTTCACTATCTGCAAAGGGAGAGAGAATATTCCTATTCTTCCTCGTTTGCAGGCAGAGAAGATTCTTAAGAGAACCAACTTCGAACAATTCAATGCTCGATTCAAACAATCAACAAGGGGTACTGTGAACACAAATGAACGCCGCTTATGTACATACACATTGGTATTATCAACAGGTTGTTCCTAATGTTTCTATTTTAGGGAGGTCAAAAAGAGATCCCATTAGTGGCCTACTGATTTTGCTCGATTCCTTTTGTTTTTTTACACGATTTTTAGCTATCTGCAAAGACTAAACAGAGTATTGCGACTCTGTGCTTGTTTGTAAATAGAGAATGAACCAAAGAGAACAATCAATCAAATGGAGAGAGAAGCAGGCACAATGGATTACAACGGGGGCAAAGGCCTGCGTTAACTACCCTTCACTATCTGCAAAGAGAGAGTACTCCTAATAGAAATGAGGGGTGGGGGGCAGCATTCAAAGCAGATCAGTGTGCATAAACACGAAAATGTTTTTACTTACCACGTACTTGACATTCGACAGCTTATGATATTTGCTATTAAAAAACCATTGAAATTCACTGAAAAAACCATAGGTTATAGACCATATATAGTTAGGAATTAGCATTTAAAAAACCTTATTTTACTCACACAAAACCATTGAAATTCCATATATAGTTAGTTGCACTAACTATATATCGCGCACCCGCAATCCACTGCTGATCATGTCACATATTACATCATTCATGACATGGTCAGTGACATCACTGATGACATCACTGATGACATCTCAAATGACATCACTGATGACATCACTGATGACATCTCATTTGACATCATTCTTGTGCTAATACGATAAACCTCTTCAGACTCTAATATAACCTTAGATACACTCAGTGTATACAGACACTCATCCATGGAGTTACTCACACACCCAGTCAGTCATGCAAAGAAACAATCTCACCTCCATTTCTTCAACTATACAGTTAAACACACCTTACTTATTGAAACATATACTAACACATATTTACTCTCTTATACAATCCCTGATACAAGTTCACAATGATCGATACAACCACTCACTCATTCAGTGGCTCTCATGCATAGTTATTTATATATGCCAACTCTCACATGTACTGTGTTTTACATATGTACTTACTATGACATGTAGCATTGAGATATCCATTCACTCATCAATACACTCATGCACACAGTCAACTGCCCATGTAGCTGTTTCCACATGCACTCTTGAACTCATACACCTAGTGAATAAACTGCTCACACATCTATGCACAGAGTCACACACCTTTCAGCCACCCCCACACAAACTCAATCTCCCATAGAAATACTTGGGCAACCAATTAATAACACATATAGCCTCTCGTATAGCTAATGATCAACACATGCAGCAGTTTACATCACAACAGACATAATGATGCACAAATTAAGACAGTTTAGTCACTAACCCATGCATTCAGTGAGACACATTTAATCACTCACTCATACAGTCAGTCACGCACCTACTAAATTCTTCATCCAGACACTTATACATCCACTCATTCTTCAATATGTAAGACATATTTTAACTTTACAGAAACATACAGTCACTGGATGTTGTCATCAGTGATGTCATCAGTGATGTCATTTGAGATGTCATCAGTGATGTCATCAGTGATGTCACTGACCATGTCATGAATGATGTAATATGTGACATGATCAGCAGTGGATTGCGGGTGCGCGATATATAGTTAGTGCAACTAACTATATATGGAATTTCAATGGTTTTGTGTGAGTAAAATAAGGTTTTTTAAATGCTAATTCCTAACTATATATGGTCTATAACCTATGGTTTTTTCAGTGAATATATATATATATATATATATATATATATATTTATTTATATATATATATATATAAACAAATAAATAATGTACATGAATATTAAAAAATGTAATCATTATCAATTTAATTTATTTTTATTTATTTATTACTTCTCTAACTTCCCAAGCTATTGCCCTCACAAACCAAGCAGCCAACACTTCAAATATAACAAAAAAATAAGTATAACACAATTACCATAATGAGTAATCAATTAAATAGTTGTTCATAAATTAATAATTAATTATTTAACTAATTATAACTTAATTACCTTCTCTCCCTATGCCCCTACAAACTCAGCAACCCGCACCAAATATCTAACTAAAAAAATAAAATTATTGTTATTGTGAGAAAGTGCCCCTGTTTTGCCAGGTCAGCCCCCACTTTTTGACTGAGACGACATGGCACACATCCCTGTGTGCCATGCCCACAAACACTGCCTGTGGCATGGGTAAGAGACCCCCAAGTAGGCCTCACAGCCCTAAGGCAGGGTGCACCATACCACAGGTGAGGGCATATTAACATGAGCAATATTCCCCTACAATCTCTAAGCCCAATCTGAGTCATTGTAAGTAAGCATGGGCGGATTTTGCGGATCCACGATTCACGAATTTGCGGATTCACGGATCGTGGATCCGCAAAATCCGCGGATTTTGCGGATCGGCGGATTTGGGGGCGGGGCTTCCTCGAGTGTGTGGGCGGGGCCAAACGGACGGGGCTTCCATGCGAGCGCACATGCCTCTTGTGTATACAAAAGGTCAGAGACCGATCAGAGCAGCAGATTAAGAGACAGAAGCCCCTGGTCACAGGAACAGCACGGGGATTGCGCTCGTGAAAGTCAAAGATGCAAATGCCTCTGGCCAGCATCACAGCGGATTTTCGATGGTATATTTGGGAAGAAGGCACATCTGCCCAGCCTCCCAAAGCTCACGATTTTTTTTGGGCTGATGAATGAGTCACTGCATTTGCGCTTCAACTAGTTCCAGCGACCAAGTGTGTGTTACTATGCAATCGCGCCGAAGTGCGCAGGGGTCCCTTGAGTGAAATGTCCATCATAGTGGGTAAATGGCGGGAAGACGGTGCACACCTCGAGTGTGTGGGCGGGGCCAAACGGACGGGGCTTCCATGCCAGCGCACATGCCTCTTGTGTGTCTAAAAGGTCAGAGACCAGCATCACAGAGGATTTTCGATGGTATATTTGGGAACAAGGCACACCTGCCCAGCCTCCACAACGCTCACGATTATTTTTTGGCTGATGAATGAGTCACTGAATTTAAGCTGCAACTAGGGCACATGCGTTATTGATATCTGCAAGTGTTTCCTGTTGAGGTTTATTTTTTGTGCCAGGACCGTCGTGCCAGAATGAACCCTGCCCTTCAGACACCATGTAAATAATTTACGATGGCGCCGGCAAGCTGCCAGCGCCATCCTGCAAAAGTTACTTAATTAGCTTCAACAGGAAGCTCCAACTGATAAAATAAAGCAGGCGCTCGAGCCCCTGCTTTATCTTATCTGTTAGAGCTTCCTGTCGAAGCTAATTAAGTAACCATTTGAGGATGGCGCTGGCAGCTTGCCGGCGCCATCGTAAATTATGCAGGCTTGAACTTTTGACCGCAAAATCCGCTCCGATCGCGGATTGCGGATTCTCGGTAAATTCGCGAGAGTTCGCGGATCGCGGATTTACCGAAAATCCGCAAAATCCGCGATCGGAGCGGATTTTGCGCTCATGCTTAATTGTAAGTGCAGTGAAGCCATATTGAGTCCATGGGTTGGGGGTTGGGAGGTTGTCATTATGAACTCCACAGCTCCATGATGGCTTTACACAAACCTAAGAAGTTTGGTATCAAACTTCTCAGCATAATCAACCCACACTGATGCCAGTGCTAGATTTATTACAAAATGCATTCAGAGGGCATCTTAGCGATTCCCCCTGAAAAATGACGAACTCGCTTGTGTCCACCTGATTGGTTGCCCCAGCCTGCCAAACTCTGACATGTTTCTGACCCCCTCGGGGGGAGCCCTTGTGCTCTTATGGGTCAGGAACAAAACCTGCTTGATTACCTCTCCACAAGAAGAAACAATAATCAGGGTGGTGAGCCTCAAAGACTTCCTGACCTTTTTTATGCTAGCCAGGGCCTCTCCAGCTACAGACGCCTGCCCCCTGGACCAATCCTCACCTTTGGCATTAAGGTTGCCAGGAAAATTAGTAGTCAGGGAAAGTGTGTCCCCACTCGGCCAGGACCACCCCTTAGGTGTCCTGAGCAAAAATGACCCCTCCTTAGAAAATATTCCATGTTGGATTGAAGGATTTTAGACAATAGAGTTAGGGGAAGCTCCATCCTCAAAAGGAGGGGACATACTAAAGGCGTAGTTACCCTAAAGGTAAGTAGCCCATTGGGTACCACCTGCCAGTACCTGTAACACCCCTAAATGTAGTATTTAGGGGCACCCCTGAACCTTGATCCTCAGATTCCTGCAACCTACGAAGAAGAAGGACGAAGAAGATGGCGTGCTGCAAAGACGACAACTGACTTGGCCACAGTCCACTGGCTTGTATTCAGCTTTAAAGACTCTGCAATGAAGACAACGCCTGTCCCGTGGCTAGCGACTTCGAGAAACCCAGGGAATGCTGCCTGCTCTTAAACAAAGACCAGATCTCCTGAGGACAATGGCCCTGTCTAGAGGAATTCAACTACCAGGACTCCAGATCCAGCTGGAACCACAACTCCCGTCCACTCTGCACCCAACTCCCATGGCCAGAGTCTGAGTGCTTCACCTATCCACTGAAGTCTCCCCAGCTAACCTGACCTCAACACCATTGGAGGCTGACCTCTCATGGACGCCACAAAGACACATGCAGTCTCATCACAATGGGTCCCCCTGATCACGACAAGCTCTTAAAGGCGCCCCAGCATACTCAGCCAGCTGACCCTGGGCAGCCCAGACAATGGTGCCCAGGTATTCACTGATACCTCTACTTACATGCCAAGCTGTTGGTCACCTTCGTCCAGCATCATGGTCTGAGCCTGCAGCCCTTTTTGCGACCGAAATTCCCATTTATTTCTATACTTACTGTGCTAATGTTGTGTATGGTTGGTGCTGCCTTATGGCCCCTATGCTTGCTTTAACCCACGGGGTCTGTGCCCTGAAACGGCAGGTACTAAACTGCAACCAGCACCTCTTGTAGGTGCCACCAGTCTCAATTGCCTACATTGGGCCAAATGACCTCTGCACCCTGCTGCCCCGATGCAGCTGGTGGTGCAATTCCTACTTTGATCTGACCCTTGCCCAGTGTTGTTCAAAACACCTGAAGACTGGATTTGTAACTGTAGTACTTACCGGTAAATGTACATAACTGTTTTCCTCCCGTAGGATTGCATTGCATTTCTTGATATTTGCATTGTGTCTATCTTTTACATCGCTAAGTTACTACTATTGTTAATTGATACCACAAAGTATTTTCAGTATCATTGTAAAGCATTTTATTGCCCTTGAAAACATATTTCTACTATACCTGAAAAGTATTAATATTTTAAATCTGGTATTTACCTGTGACCGAGTTCCTCTTGGTTCTAGAAATAAAAGTAACAAAGTCATGTTTTCATATGAAACAATTGGTCTTTGATTCAGTCTTTGAGTGTGTGTAATTATTTCTAGTCTGAGTGTGTTCAAGAAATGCTTCACAAAGCCTCCGGATAAGCCTGACTGCTCAACGACACTACCACAAAAGAGAGTAAGGTGTTATCTACTTTATCCCCTGAAAAGCTTCAGGGGATCCACTGGACACAATGCACACAATACCTTACTTTGGTGTACTATATACAGAGCCAGCTTCCTACAACTATTACATAATTCATATAATTAATAATCAACGACATAATTAGTAATAAATTAACAATTGTAAATAAATGATACTGATTTAACTTCCCATTTTATACTCTTACAAACCTAGCAACTCGCTACACTATAAATTACTATTTGCAATTAAGTAAAAAATGATAAATTACTTAAAATTACAAAATATATATTTCCAATTATACAAAGGATAATAACACATAAAACTAATATATGGACTACACACATTAAGATATTTTAAAAACAATATTTTTTACAACTATATTATTGAAAACAATATTAACAACAACGATATTCTTGACAACGATATCACTTACCTAAAAAAATCGATATTCTTGACAAACAAAATTACTTATTTAAAAAATTAATATTCTTGACAACGAAATTTCTGCATTACGATATTTATGTATCACCAAAATATTTTCGATATTTCTTTAACTGGATATATAAAATTTGATATTTTGTACAAATACCAAATCATGACTTACTGTAGAAAGCAGTGATGTAAAACATGCCAGAGTGAAATAAACTAGTGAGGAGTGCATGGTAGTGGATGAAAGAGGCATGAGTTGGAATTAAAGACTATACACCATTGAAATTCAGCAAACCTTACATTTTGCAGGCACCAGTCCAAGGTTCGTTTTTTCTTTTTTTAACTTTAGTTATAAATATAATCGCATTTAGACAATACAGCCATAACAGAAAAGAACCAATAAATAGCATTTCATGATCCTCATTGCACCATTATGTTAAAAGCCTTTTATCCCAAATGTATTTCATATTCCAAAGCTACAGATCTAGGGGCCAGATGTAGGAAGCCTAATACCGGTCGGTAACGGCCGAAATTACCGAATTTCGGCCGTTACTGACCGGTATTAGGCTTTTCAGATGTGGGTGGCCAAATTTCAGGATTACCGAATTCTTAAAATACCGATTTGGTAAATTACCAAATCTGTAATGTAGGGAGCACTCAAGTGAGTGCTTTTTACATTTAAGGATTCGTTATTTACCACCAACTATTAGTTGGTGGTAAATAACGAATTCCTTTTAATAAGCAATGTTTTGCTCTTTATTCAATGCCATGTGGCAGACATACATGCCATTAGGGCATGTATGTGTGCCACATGTGCACCCATGCACTATTCAGGGGTGCAACAGGGTGCCAATTTACACCCTGCCACCCTTGAAAGGGTTCCTCCTATTACCGATCCGGTATTTAACGATTCGGTATTTAACAAATCAGTAATTCCCATTTATTCCTATGGGCCTCCAGGCAATTACTGAATAGGTATTTACCGATTCAGTAAATACTGAATCGGTAAATACCGATTCTTAATTACCGAATCTTCCTGATTCAGTAATTTTTACCAAAAAATTATCTACATCCTATTTACCTATTCTTAAATACCGAATCGGTAAAATTCGGTATTTAAGAATAAGTAAATTGAGATTACCTACTTCTGGCACTAAAAGTCTAAAAAGCAGAAAGTTAAAGTGTATGAGAATATACAGATGTGAAAAGATCTCCCCCAACCCGCAGCTCCTCCTTACATATTTCAGCATTTCTCTCCATTTTCTCTCTTATCTAGACATACCTTCTAATCTTTACCCCAGATTTCAACAAACCTTTTCCTAGCCCCTAACCTTAAGGAATTTCCATAATTCTAACTTGGCTCATCTTTGATTTCCAATGACTCAATCTAGGTGGCTCTGACATTTTCCATCTTTGCAGGATAAGTGATTTAGCCACTAGAGATACAAAAAAAAACTGCTTTTGTCGACTTAGTAAATTGATGTTAACAATTCCGAATGGAGCCTCCTATGCATCAGAAACTATATTTGTTGACAATTTCTTGTTAACCCACTGGAAGATTTGATCCCAATACTCTGCCAGATTTTGGCAAGTGAAACAGTCTCCTTTTGGATGACAAGGGAACATTTTTGTATTGCCTAGTTCTTCTAGCACACCTGTCTCATCTTCTGTGGAGCCTTAATAACTATTTAAAAAATGTGTTCCTCTATCTTTAGGCCTACAATAATCCATCTCACTCCAGGATCCCTCATAATTTGGAGTACTTCCCCTTGAAAGTGGCGTGTGAGTAATACCGCTACTCCCTTGACAGCTACACCGGCGGATACCAAAAAAACTTGAGAAATAAAATTGGGCCAACTACTAGGGCTCGAATAGCCGGGTGAAATGAGTCTCCTGAAGTAAAATAACTTGTGCCTGAGTTGTCATAAGCCACTGAGTGTAGAGCTCAATTTGGTGCGATTATTTGTCACATTTATATTAAACTAGGCAAAATCTGATCAGCAAACATTTAGATTTGCTAACTCTTTCCACTCCTCAATCTGCACAGAGATTCCCCATTTTAATTGGCTAATTCCGCTATATTATATACTATCAATCTACCTGATCCTAAATCTTGGAACGTTACTGTAGTAAGGAGGCTACACAAGAAGTAGGTTCAGCAGGTTTATTCAGGAGGAAAACAGCTTAACAACCACAAGTAGGAAGAGATCACCTCAACGTCCGATTAGCAGTAACAGACACTCGTCAAGGGAAAACATTCCAAGAACCTAACACTCTACTGAGTGACATAGGAAGGTTCTAAATGACATAGGAATACCACACACCTCCCCCCTTTAAAAAAAAAAAAAAACATAAAAAAAAATAAGAGAGAAAAACAAAAAAAACACTTAGGATCTAACGTAATCTTTAAACTTTGAAGGAGCACATTTAACACGCTCACTGCGTCTTAGTAGGGTATCTTCACATTCTGCATTAGATTGATTGTCAAGAGAAATGCATGGAGCAGGTGGAGAATCAGGATTGATAACAACATCAGAATTATTTACAGTCTCCTTTTCTAAATTGTCATAAACTTCATGCATACTAGAAAAACCATCTAGATTATGGTCTGAACAAAAGTCTGAAACCAGCTTGTCTGAGACGAATTTCTCTGGGAAAGAAATTTTTTGTGAAGAAGAAACACAAGGTTTGCATAAGGAGACCCTTCTGAAATTCCAAATTTTCCCACCTTCGACTCTGACAGCTTTGCTGAAAATTTCAATGACCTTGATAGGATCAGACCATCTAGACACATTCTTATGGAACAACCCACCCATTTTTACACGAACAAGATCGCCAATTTTGACTTTACAGGTATTGTACTTCTTTTTGGAAGAATGTTGGATCATACTACCCTGGTATTTCCCAATTTTATCTCTTAATGCCTTAAAGTCCACTTCATAGGGAGTATCGCCTTTTAACCACCAAGGTAAAAGACGAGAACCTGGTTTCCTCCCTCGCAATAGTTCGAAAGGGGAAAAACCAGTAACTGAATTGGGAGATAACCGGTAAGTTAGTAAGGTTGCTTGAAGAGCTTTCTTCCACTTCAGACCGCTTTTGATAGCTAATTGGCAAGATTCCTTAATGACTCTGTTGAACCTTTCAACCTGGCCGTTGGCCTGAGGAAAATAATTAGAGGTCCTTTTGTGGGTAATACTACAATTCTTAAGAAAACACTCAAATTCATTGCTAATGAACTGTGGACCATTGTCCGAGATAAGTTCCTCAGGTAAGCCTTCCCTAGAAAATATCTCGTCAAGAAACTCAATTACATGCTCAGAAGAAACTTTCTCAACCACCTTTAATTCGGGCCACTTAGAGAAGTAGTCAATCAGAACTAATGCAAACATAACCTTACCAGACTGATAGCTAAACGGTCCAATGATGTCAATAGCTAACCTTCGCCAAGGACCATTAGCATACTCAATGGGAGTAGTATCAACAGAAATGCTCTTTGCAGACTTGTCGCTCAAGGAGCACGGAGAACAATTCCTGACCCAACTATCTACCATGGCGTCAATACCAGGCCACCAGTAGTGTTCCCTGATCCTTCTTTTAGTGGTGGACATGCCCATGTGTCCCTCATGAGCCAATTTGCAAATTCTTTCTCTCAAACTGAAAGGAGGAATGATTTTGTCTGATCTGACAATAATGTCTCGACATAACATAAGATCATCCTTAACTTTATAAAACGACCCCAACTCTCCAGAGAGTTTCCTCTCTTCAGGCCAACCTCTAATCAAGAATTGCCTAACTTGGGTCAAAACAGAGTCATTCTTCATAGCTTCTGCCCAGTCCTTCTCAGAAAGGATTAAAGAACTTTCCTGGTCTGAAATAATGTTGACATCTGCAAGTGAATAAGCAACATCACAATCAACACTGTCACCAACTTCAACACTAGCTGGAAAACGCGACATACAATCCGCATGAACGTTCATACGTCCTGGAATGTACACAACCTCACAACGGTATTCCTGTAATTTGGCTGCTAGCCTCGCTAACCTAGCAGTAAGAACTCTACCACCACCAGCAGATAACATAGCGATAAGAGGCTTATGATCAGTTTTTAAAAGGAATTTTGTGCCCCACAAAAATTGTCTGAAGTGCTGGGCAGCCCACGTGCAGGCAAGTAATTCCCGCTCAATGGTAGAATAGTTTTTCTCGGCGTCACGAAGAGCTCGAGAGGCATACGAAACAACAAACTCACCAGATTTATCCTTTTGCATTAAAACAGCCCCTAACCCAATGTTGCTTGCATCAACATAAACAATACATTCTTTGCCCACAGAGTAAGGTTTCAAAAACGGAGCCTCAACAATTTTTTGTTTCAAAATAGCAAAAGAATTTTCTTGTTCTTTACCCCAGATAAATTTTGCATTTTTTTTAAGAGAACCCTCAAAGGATGTACAATATCAGAGTAATTTTTAACAAATTTACCATAAAATTCGGTCAAACCTAAAAAAGAAAGTAACTGTTCTTTTGAGTTGGGAGAAGCTGCATTAACAATGTTTTGAACATGATTAACTTTGGGTTTGATTCCGTAACTAGATATTTCGTGGCCCAGGTACTCTACTTTGTCTTGCCTGAATTTACATTTGTTAAATTTCAAGGTAAGACCCTTGGACCGAACTCTTCCCAAAACCAAAGCTAGATTTTCATCATGTTCAGTATAGTCCTTTCCAAAAATCAAAATGTCGTCTTGGAAAGCTATGGCCCCCTTGCAATCCATTAATAGTTCTTTCATAAGGCGCTGGAAGACGGAGGCTGCGCTTGCCAATCCGAAAGGCATGCGTAAGTACTGAAACATGCCCTCCGGGGTGACAAATGCAGTTAGTTTCCTTGAGTCTTCATCTAACTCCACCTGGTGGTAGGCACTAGCCAAATCAATTGAGGAGAACACAGTAGCACCAGACAAAGCGGAAATCAGCTCGTGTATATTAGGCAAAGGATGTTTGTCTATCCATATTTCCTTATTGAGACTGCGCAAATCTGCACATAAACGAAGTTCGCCTGAACTTTTAACAGAAATTACAATGGGCGAAACCCAAGGGGAAGATTCAATAGGCTCTATTATACTCCTTTTTACCAGATCATCTAGAATATCTTTTAACTTGGATCTGTAGGCCAAAGGAACGTTTCTCACTTTATGCCTGACAGGAACAGCATTGTCATTTAAAACTATTTTGTGCTTGAAATCAATGTATTTTCCCAACTTATCATTAAAAATTTCTGGAAAATTCTTGAGTATGTTTTTGGTGAAATCAGAATCACTAGAAGTATTCAAAGTTAAGTTAACTAGAGAGTCAGTGATGTGCTTTTCGAACCGGGGTTCCTCAACATAAACTGGTGGAACAGCATTTGGATCTAATTTAATACCTAGCAAGCGTTGATGAGGCCAACCTAGGATGGAGACACCCTTGGTAGCGACATAAATTTTTGCTAAGACATTCCAGTTCTTAAAAAATAAATTTGTCCAAAAGAAACCCTCTAATGCGATTTTCCGACCTGTGTACCCACCAGGATATATGTCGGGACTTAATAGTTCCCTCTTGTGCCAAAGACGTTCGAAAATATCTTTACCAATAATACTGTACCATGCACAAGAGTCAACAAAAATTTCAATTGGTTTGTTGTCCATAAAAATAGTGCAAGAAGGGAAATTATTTTGGATACATTCATCAATGGACAGTATGCAATTTAAGCTATTTAAAACTTCTTCTTCTTCAGGGGAAATGTAATTAATTCTTTGACCAGATTTGCACACATTGCCAAAATGCCCTTTCTTTTTGCACTTGATGCAAATCTTATCCCATGCAGGACAACCTTTGTAGTTACCCACATGGTTAGTACTACCACATCTGTAACAAACTATAGTACTTCTTTTTGTAAAATTCCTATTATCACTAGCATTTCTTACGTTTTCTTTCTTAAAAACAGGTTTGGGAATAAAGGTGTTTGAAATGGGATTACTGGAATGAGATTTAACAATAGCTACTTCAACTTCAGGGACATTAATTTTAAGACTTTTCCCTCTAATCTCAGATACAAACATTTCAGAATGTTCTATACCCTTAGCTATATTCACAACTGCAGCAAGAGTAGTCTCAGTACCCAACCAAAGTCTTTCTTGGATCTTTTTGCTTTTTGTTTTCATCATGATTTGGTCTCTGAGAACCTGCTCATAAGATATGGTTTCAAAAGAACAGGTGCAAGCAAGTGAACGTAAAGCTGCAACGTAATCCTCGATGGTTTCATCAGATTTCTGTTCACGAGAATAAAATTTGAATCTTTCCATAACAGTATTTATACGTCTGCCAAAACGAATTTTCATTTGCTTGGAAGCTTTGTTAAATACATCCATATCACCTGCGTCTTCTAAAGGTGGTAAATTATCGAATTCTTTTATTCCTGCACCACCAAGACAATGTCTTAGAAGAGCAAGTTTCCTTTTAGCTGAACAATCCTCATTTTCTAGGACATCCACATAAGCAATGAACATAGGAAACCAAAGATCCCATTCAATAGGAGGATCGCCAGCGGCTTGAAGAAAATGGGGTGGCGCTGCAATATTGGACATGAGTAAATAAGAAGAAAACAATGTAGACAATTAAATGAGTGATGAACCTGAAAAGTAAAATGTTGCTGTAGTTGGTGTGCAAATCACCGTAGAAAAGGATTTGCTGAAATGAAAAAAAATAAAATTTTTGTTGTAGTTCTTTGTAATTCAGTGTTTAAAATATTTGTTTCCCATAAAATCGCTTTAGAACGCTGTGAAATTGTAGAGGTAGCGGACAGAACTGAAATCGTTAAAAGCTTTACTAAAAAACGAAGATTCCGCTTCAAACTTTAGCAAGATGGCCGCCAAAAGCGTCGAAACTGCGCGATGACGTGCGCAATGACGTGTGTGACCCAGAATGCAATGTAGACGATGACAATGAAGATGATGGAAGCTGGATCAATGCCTCGTGAGAGGTTCGTAAGGAGAAACTGCCAGGCGCTTGAGAAAGGCTCGAGGTGAGTTTTTTCAAATGACAACAAGTAGGAAACAGGAGTTAGGCTTGCAAAAACGCAAAATTAGTGATTTTGGTTTTAAAGTACGTTATGTTCATACACCGCTCGATTATGCGGTCGAAAGGTAGAGGCAAATATGCTCATACACCGCTTGATAATGCGGTTGAAATGTAGAGGCAAATGTGCTCATATACCGCTCGATAGTGCGGTCGATATGTAGAGATAAATATGCTCATACACCGCTCGATAATGCGGTCGAAATATAAGTGCAAAGAGTATGAATAGCCAACAAAAAAAATCACTCACGTTTTGCAGGAAATGAAATTCTGCTTGATGACGATAATAAATCGTTTCAGTTAGTTGAAAGTGATTGCAGGAGTTCCTCACCGGCAAGAAGCAGACAGAGACGCTTTCTTTTAGGTTGGCAAAATCAAGTTTTGCATAAAACAGGAACTGTAGAAAACGAGTGAACGCTGTCCTCATAAGATTCACTGCTCCCAACGTCGCCAATAATTGTGTAGTAAGGAGGCTACACAAGAAGTAGGTTCAGCAGGTTTATTCAGGAGGAAAACAGCTTAACAACCACAAGTAGGAAGAGATCACCTCAACGTCCGATTAGCAGTAACAGACACTCGTCAAGGGAAAACATTCCAAGAACCTAACACTCTACTGAGTGACATAGGAAGGTTCTAGATGACATAGGAATACCACAGTTACTCTCCCTTCTACCTGAGATTACTATTTATCTGTTCCCTCACCTCTCTGTGCCCCTGTAGCCTCCCCTTTCCCGTCCTCAAAGCCTCACCCATCATGTGCTTCTTTCCCACCCGTGCCCGACCCACCACCCATACCTTCCCCTAAGGTAGTACCTTGGAATGGTACTTAGGAGCCCATCTAGAGAGGTATACAAAGAGGCCTGATAATAAATACAAAAAGGGATATGCAGTTCCTGAAAGCATAAAACAGGTTGTGTGTCTACAGAGGGAGAAGGAGGAGTAATCCTTCTTTTCGGAATCAGGACCCTCACACACCCAGCCGGCTAGGTGTCATGCTTCATCATTGGGTATGCTACTCTTCGGGTTGGGGCTGCAATACCTGATGGCCACCCATGAAGGGGCTCCTTGACTGACATCTTTTATTCCTTGCTGTATTGGAGTAAAGTGAGGCTGAAATAGGAGGTAGGGGTCCAGCCAGAACTATTTTAATGAGTATTGCCACTCTCCGAATTAAAATAATGTGTGACGCACCACTGTAATAAAGTTTACTGTGTATCGCGCTCAATGGTCAACATGTTTCATGCCAAAAATGTCCAAAACGCTACACCCTACCTGGGAGCCATTGGAGTTGCTGCATCAGCCTGCCCTTGCCCGTGAGGGTGCCGCTGCTTCCCGCTTCCCGCTACTGCTCGCCGCACCCGCTTCGCGGGCGCCGCTTCGCGGTGAGAGGCGAGGGGCAGGAGGAGCTGACTGGCCGCCTGGGGACTGGGGACAACAGGAGAAGGAGGAATTACCGGAGGCTGCGAAGGGAGCGGGCTAGCAGGGACTCGGAAGACCAGGAGTCCCTGCGCTGCACAGGTGTGCACGGCCGCGCCCCCAGCAAGACACGCCCACCGCGCCTGCAACGCCCCTCACTTAAACATCACGCCGGACGCTCAGTAGGACGCGAGCGGGACGCAGAGCGAAGCCCGAGCAAAGGGCGGGCAGTCTGTGGCAGAGGGAGTATACCCTACTATGTCTACCCGCTCCGGGAAATTGCTCAGGAGTGGCGGAGAGGGTGGAGCCGCTGGGAGTGCTACTATAGGAACTATGGACCGTTTCATAACTAGAGTAGCAGCGGTCATTGAGAAGGAGATCGTGATGACCGAACGTCGCCTCTCGGAGGTCTACTTATCAGCTAGACGCTCCTCCCTTGGCGCTGTGGCCCAGACCCTGTCCCCAACTTCTGGACGGGTTCCATCTCTTCACCCCTTAGATGCCCCAGTGCAGCCACGGCTGGCGACAATAGGAGCAAGTATAGATAGAATAGAGAATCTTGCTGATCTATTGCCAGCGGAGGCTGGCACCGAGGCGGTGGGGGAATCGATTTCTCAAGCTTCACTGTGCCCCGCCATCGGCCAGACTTCCCCGCCGTTACAACAGGCTCCTCCTACGGAGATACGACCATCCATCCAGTTCCAAGGCACTACAAAGCAGGCGAAAAGGAAAGGGGTTATGAGCCCCCGCAAAGGTAGTCACACAACATTCCACAAGCGTGCAAGAAAGAAAGGGCAAAGGGGTTTGGGGCCAAAACCTGAAAAAGGCCTAGCTCAAATGAATAATGGTAGGGCAGGGGAGCCTCCTGTTGTGGGAACAACTTCAGATAATCTGTTTGTACATCCTAATGCCCATGACAGGGTAGCCGTCCCCCTAGAACCTGACTCCCTCAAAATAATTACGGACCTGATTAAAAGCCTATTGGTCCCACCGATGGATCAACTTAAGGGTTTGGGGGCGAGAGTGGACAAATTCGAACAATCCACCCTTGACAATTTTTTCTCACTTAAGACTCTTATTAAACACCAGTCTAGAGCAAGTGAGGATCCTGTGGGTAGGAACATGGGAAAAGGATTGCCTGTAGTCCCTGCCCCAGCGCAGGTTGTTCCAATGTTAACCATTCTCCCTGATGTAACACCTTGCAGGGACCCATCCTTAGTCCCCCTGGTCACTCCCACTTCTAAGCCAGGTCCTGCCCCTCATTCTTCCCACACAATAACAAAGCCCCCCGTGGTCTCCAAAAATCAACTTAAGAAAACACCCCAGGTAAAGACAACGGCAGGTGCGAGTTTGGTTAAGAGCAGCCAAACTGCACAGCCGAGTGTCAATGTCAAGGGGGTCGGGGCAGCACCGCTAGCTAAGGTCGACAGATGCAACTTGGCATCTGACGCCACTGTAGTTGCTCCCCCAAAGGCCACCACTCGGAGCCCTCCGGTTAATCTTCCCCCTGATTGCCATCCCTATGTTGTAGTGCTTGTCAGCGTCCCACCACTGAAGGCTAATCAGCTTGAGACCCACCAGGCCCTAAAAAATAAGAGTCTCCACTGGTTAAAAACAAACAAACCACTTCCAATAGGTGTGGATGGATTAATCCTCAGTGTCCGCAGGGTAGGTTGGGTGGGACAGGGCAAAAAGCGATTGGAGGGAGACTGTATTATTATTAATTTCCAGGATAACAGAGTGGCGAAGATAATCTGTGGTCAAAATCAAGAGGTGGGCGGTCCTGGTGTTAGAGCAGTGGATTTGACTTATTTTTACCCTAGGCCCGTAGTCAACCCGTTTAGGCCGGTCACTGGGGAGACTTGCTTTGGCCCTGGCAGAGGCCCACGATACTCTGTGGCGCCCCAGTTCTATCCCCAAGCCGGATGGCCGGAGATGACCTGGGGCTCCAAGG